>NC_051416.1:34698728-34698943 GCF_015228065.2 Penaeus monodon
TTATTAAAAATTTTTTTTAAAAACCCCTTTTTTTTTTTAAAATTTTCCCCCTTTTTTTTTGGGGGTTTTTTTTTTTAAAAAAGGGGGGGGGGGGGGTTTTTTTTTTGGGGGGGGGTTTTTCCCCTTTAAAAATTTCCTTTTTTTAAATTTAAAAAGGTTTTTTTTTAAAAACCCCCCGGTTTTTTAAGGGGGGTTTTTTTGGTTTTGGGGCCCCC
>NC_051416.1:34699082-34699498 GCF_015228065.2 Penaeus monodon
GGGAAAAGGGGGAAAAAAAAAAAGGAAAACCCGGCCCTTAAAAAAAAGGGCCCCCTTAAATTTTTATAAAAATTTTAAAAAAAAAAAAAAATTTTTTTTTTATATATATAATAAAACCTTTTAAAAAAAAACCTTTTTAAAAAAAAAATTTTTTCCCCCAAAAAACATAAAACCCCCAAAAAAAAAAAAAAAAAATTTTAAAAAAAAAAAAGTTAAAAATATATAAAAATAAAATATTAAATATATTATATAAAAAATATATATATTTAAAAAATTTTTTTTTTTTAAAAAAATAAAAATAAAATATATAAAATTCAAAAAAATTTTTTTAAAAAAATTTTTTTTAAAAAAATATATAAAAATATATATATATATATATTAAAATTTTTATATAAAAAAAAAAAAAAAAAAAAAAA
>NC_051416.1:34699528-34699649 GCF_015228065.2 Penaeus monodon
ATATTTATATTTTAATTTTAAAATTTAAAAAAATTTTTAAAAAAAAAAATTAAATTTTAAAAAAAATAAAAAATTTTAAAAAATTTAAAATAAAAATTTTTTTATTTTTAATTATAAAAAA
>NC_051416.1:34699812-34700006 GCF_015228065.2 Penaeus monodon
TTTTTTTTTTTAAAAAAAATTTTAAAATTTTAAAATAAAAATTTTTTTAAAAAAAAATAATTTTTAAAAAATATTTTTTAAAAAAAAAAAATTTTTTTTTTTTTTAAAAAAAAAAATAATTTTTATATAATATATTTTATTAAAAAATTTAAATTTTTTAAAAATTTTTATAAATTTTTTTAAAAAAAAAAAAA
>NC_051416.1:34700090-34700249 GCF_015228065.2 Penaeus monodon
ATATAAATTAAAAAAAAATTTTTTTTTTTTTAAAAAAATTTATTTTTTTATAAAAAAAAAAATTTTTATATAAATATTTTTTTATATAAAAATTTTTATATATATATATATATAATTGGAAAAAATTTTTTATTTTTTAAAAAATTTTTTTATAATATT
>NC_051416.1:34700300-34700418 GCF_015228065.2 Penaeus monodon
TTATTATTAATATATGAATATATATATTTCCCTTTTTTTTTTTAAAAATTTTTTTTTTAAAAAAAAAAAAAAAATTTTTTTTTAAAAATATATATTTTAAAAAAATTTTAAAAAAAAA
>NC_051416.1:34700474-34700718 GCF_015228065.2 Penaeus monodon
TATTTTTATATATATATAAAAAAACCCAAAAATTTTTTTTTTAAATAAAAATTACCGGATATTTTATTTTTTAAAAAAAAAATAAATTTTTTTTTTAAAAAAAAAAATTTTTTTTAAAAATTTTTTTTTTTTTTAAATTTTTAATATATTTTATAATTTAAAAAATTTTATAATAATATATAAAATTAAATTTTTATTTTTTTTAAAAAAAATTATAAAAAAAATAAAATAATTTTTAAAAAAA
>NC_051416.1:34700779-34700845 GCF_015228065.2 Penaeus monodon
ATATAAATTAAATATTTTATATATTAAAATAAAATATTAAAATTAAAATTAAAATAATTTTTTTTT
>NC_051416.1:34701042-34701121 GCF_015228065.2 Penaeus monodon
TATTTAAATTTTTTAAAAAAATTTTTTTTAACTAAATTTTTTTTAAAATTTGTATTTAAAAATTTTTTTTTAAAAAAAA
>NC_051416.1:34701814-34701900 GCF_015228065.2 Penaeus monodon
ATATATAAGTATTAAAAAAAAATATATATATTTAAAAAAAAAAAATTTTTTTTTTTTTTTAAATTAAAATATATTTAAAATATATT
>NC_051416.1:34701930-34702150 GCF_015228065.2 Penaeus monodon
TTTTTTTATAATATATATAAAAATTTTAAAAAATTTTTTTTTATAAAAAAAATATAAAAAAAAATTTTTATTTTATTTTTTTTTAAAAAATATATATTTTTAAAAAAAAAAATTTTAAAAAATTTTTTTTATTTCCTTTTTTTTAAATTAAAATATATTTTATTTAAAAAATATATTTTTTTTAAAACCCAAAAAATTTTAAAAATAATTTTTAATATAT
>NC_051416.1:34702197-34702484 GCF_015228065.2 Penaeus monodon
TTTTTTTTTTGTTTTCTTTTTAATAAAAAAAATGATAAACAAAAAAAAAATTTTTAAAAAAAAAATATATAATTTTTTTTTTTTTTAAAAAAATTTAAAATATATATTTAAAAAATAAATTTTTTAAAATTTATAAAATTTTTAAAATTTTTATAAAAAAAAAAATAATTTTATTTTTTTTATTTATATTAAAATATTAAAAAAAAAAAAAATTATATATTTTAAAATATTAAAAAATAAAATTTTTAAAAAATATATTTTTTTAAAAAAAATTTTTTTAAAAAAAA
>NC_051416.1:34702643-34703022 GCF_015228065.2 Penaeus monodon
CCCCCCCTTCCCCGCCCCTTCCCTTTTTTCCCCCCCCCAAAAAAAAAAAATTTTTTTTTTCCCCCTTTTTTTTCCCCCCCTTTAAAAAAATTTTCCGGGGGGGGTTTTTTTCCCCCTTTTTTTTAAAAAAAATTTTTTTTCCCCAGTTTTAAAAAATTTTTTTTTAAAATTTTTTTTCCAAAAACCCCCCCAAAAAAAAAAATTTAAAAAAATTTTTTAAATTTTTTTTTTAAAAAAAAAAAAATTTTTTTCCTTTTTTAAAGAAAAAATTTTTTTTAACCCCTTTTTTTTTTTAAATTAAAATTTATAAAAAAAATAAAAATTTTTTTTTTATTAAAATTTTTATACATTATTTATATATAAAAAATTTTTTTTTTTT
>NC_051416.1:34703214-34703342 GCF_015228065.2 Penaeus monodon
TTTTTTTTTTAAAAATTTTTAAAAATTATTTTTTTAAAAAAAAAGGGGGGTTTTTTTTAAAAAAATATATTTTTATATATATAATTTTAAAAAATATATTATATAATTTTTTTTATTTTAAAAAATAA
>NC_051416.1:34703367-34703689 GCF_015228065.2 Penaeus monodon
ATAAAAATTTTTTTAAAATATTTATAATAAAATTTAAAAAAATTTATTTATATAAATTTTTTGGGGGGAAAAAAAATATTATTTTTTTTAAAAAAAAAAATTTTTTAAATTTTAAAAAAAAATATTATATTTTTTTTTATAAATTTAAAAATTTTTAAAAATATACCAAAAAAAATTAAAAAATAATAATTTTAAAAAATTTTTATAAAAAAATATTTAAAAAATTTTTTTTAAAAAAAAAAAATTTTAAAAAAAATTTTTTTTTTTTTTTAAAAAATTTTTTTTAAAAAAAAATATAATATTTAAAAAAAAAAATTTAAAA
>NC_051416.1:34703717-34703898 GCF_015228065.2 Penaeus monodon
ATAAATTTTTAAAAAATTTATTTTTTATATTAAAAATTTTTTTCTTTAAAAATATATATATAAAAATATAATTTTTTAAAAAAAAATTAAATTTTTAAAAAAAAAAATTTTTTTTTTTTAAAAATTTTTTATACTTTTTGGAAAATTTTTTTTAAATTTTAAATTAAAAAAATTTTTTTTT
>NC_051416.1:34703920-34705267 GCF_015228065.2 Penaeus monodon
TTTTTTTTTTTTATATTTTTAAAAATAAAAAATAAAAAAAATTTTTTTTAATATTTTATTTTTTAAAAAATTTTAAATTTTTTAAAAAATTTTTTCTTTTTTTTTTTAAAAAAAAAATTTTTTTTTTATAAACCCCCTTTTTTTATTAAAATTTTTTTTTAAATAATTTTTTTTTACCCCAAATTTTTTTAAAAAAATTAAAAAAAAATATAATAATTTAAAAAATTAAAGGATAAAATTTTTAAAATATTATATTATAAAAAATTTTTATAAAAATAAAAAAATTTTTTTTTTTTTTTTATATATATTATAAAAATTTTATAAAATTTAAAAATTTTAAAAAAGGGTTTTTTTTTATATAATTTTATATATATAAAAAAATTTTTTTTTTTATGAAAATTTTGTATATTTTTAATACATATATTAAAAAATTTTTTTTAAAAAAAAAATTTTTTTCCCAAAATTTTAAAAAAAAAATTTTTTTTTAAAAAAAAATTTAAAAAAAATAAATTTTTTTTTTTTTAAAAAAAAAAAAATTTTTTTATATAAAAAATTTTTTTTAAAAAAAATTTAAAAAATATATAATTTTTTATTTTTTAAAAAAAAAATTTTTTTTTAAAAAAAAATTTTTTAAAAAAAAAATTAAAATATAAAATTTTTTTTTTTAAAAAAAAAAATTTTTTTTTTTTATTATAAAAATATAAATTTTTTTAAAATTTTATATTAAAATTTTTATATATATTTAAAAATATAAAAATATATATTTATATTAAAATAAAAAAATATATAAATTTTTATTTTTAAAAAAAAATTATTTTTTTTTTTTTAAAAAAAAAAAAAAATTTTTTTTTTAAAAAAAATATTTTTTTTATTAAAATATATTTTTTTTTATATTAATAAAAATAATTTTGAAAAAAAATTTTTTAAAAAAATATTAAAAGGAAATTTTTAAATAATTAAAAAAAAATTTTTTTTTTTTTAATTTTTTTAATTTTCCTTTTTTATTTTTTTAAATTTTTTTATATTTTTTATTTTTAATTTAAAATATATAAAAAAAAAATTTAAATTTTAAATATTAAATTTTTTTTTTTTTAAAATTTTTTTTTTTATTTTTTTTTTTAAAAATTTTATATATATAAATATATATAAAATTTTTTTTTTTTTAAAAAAAAAAAAAAAAAATATAAAAATTTTTTTTATTTAAAAAAAAAAAAAATAAATTTTTATATTATAAAAAATATATTTATATATTTAAAAAAAAAATTTTAAAAAAAAAAATAATAAAATATTTTTTTAAAAAAAAAAATTAAAAAAAATTTTTTTTTTAAAAAAATTTTTTGGGGGGGG
>NC_051416.1:34705408-34705557 GCF_015228065.2 Penaeus monodon
GGGTTTTTAAATTTGGTTTAAAAAAATTTTTTGGGGGTTTTTTTAAAAAAATTTTTATATATTTTTTAAAAAAAAATATTTTTTTAAAAATTTTTTTTTTTTAAAAAAAATATAGGGAAAAAAAAAATATAATGAAAATTTTTTTTTTT
>NC_051416.1:34705596-34705740 GCF_015228065.2 Penaeus monodon
TTTTTTTTTTTATATATTAAAAAAAATTTTTTTTTAAAAAAAAAAATTTTTTAAAATTTTTATTTTCCCTTTTTTTTTATTTTAAAAATGGGTTTTTTTTTTTTAAATTTTAAAAAAAAAAAAATTTTTTTAAAAATTTTTTTT
>NC_051416.1:34705846-34706121 GCF_015228065.2 Penaeus monodon
TTTTTGGGGAATTTTATAGGGAAAAAAAAAGGGAAAGAAGGGAAAAGGGGGGGAAAAAAAAAAAAAAAGGGGGGAAAAAAAAAAGGGGAAATTTTTTTTAAAAAAAATTGGGGAAAACCCCCGGGGGGAAAAAAAAAAGGGAAAAAAAAAACTTTCCCAAAAAAAAAAAGGGGGGGTTTTTTAAAAAAAATTTTTTTTCTTTTTATTTTAAAAAAAGGGGGAAAAAAACCCAAAAATTTATATAAAAATTTTTTTTTTTATATAATATATTTTTT
>NC_051416.1:34706140-34706361 GCF_015228065.2 Penaeus monodon
TTTTTTTTTTTAAAAAAATTTTTTTTTATTTATAAAAAAAAATTTTTTTTATAAAAAAATTTTTTTTTTTTAAAAAAAAAATATATTTAAAAAATTTTTTTTAAAAATTTTTATAAATTTTTTTTATATTTTTTTATTTTTTATTTATTAAATAAATATATATAAAAATATAATTTTTTTTTTTTTTAAAAAAAAATTTATATATAAAATTTTTTTTTTTT
>NC_051416.1:34706378-34706539 GCF_015228065.2 Penaeus monodon
TTTTTTTATTTTTAAAAAAAAATAAAAATATATTTTTTTAAAAAAAAAAAAATATTAAAATTTTAAAATTTTATATAAAAAAAAAAAAAAAATATATATAAAAAAATTTTTTATAAAATATTTTAAGATATTTTAAAAAATAATATATTTTAAAAAAAAAA
>NC_051416.1:34706693-34706921 GCF_015228065.2 Penaeus monodon
TATATTTTTAAAAAAATTTTTTCAAAAGTAAATTTTATAATTTTTATATAATATAATTTTTAAAAAAATATATATTTATTAAAATTTTTTTTTTTATTTTTTAAAAAAAATTTTAAAAAAAAATATAATTTTATATTTATTAAAAAATATAAATTTTTAAAAAAATAAATTTTTTAAAATATTATTTAAAATTTTAAAAAAAAAAATTTTTGTTTTATATAAAAAAAA
>NC_051416.1:34706942-34707125 GCF_015228065.2 Penaeus monodon
AAAAAAAAAAAAAAATTTTTTTTTAAAAAAAAATTTTTTTTTTAAAAAAAAAAAAAAATTTTTTTTTTTTAAAAAATATAAATTTTTTAAAAAAATTTTTAAATTTTTTAAAAATTTTTTTTAAAAACCAAAAAAATTTTAAAACCCCCCCCTTTTAAAAAAAAAAAAAGGGGGGGGGGGGGG
>NC_051416.1:34707247-34708014 GCF_015228065.2 Penaeus monodon
ATAAAATTTTTTATATAAAATTTTAAAAATTTTATAAATATAATATAATATTAAAAAAAAATTTTTTTAAAAAAAAATTTTTTTTATAAAAAATTTTAAATATATATTTTAAAATATAAAAAAAAAAATATTAAAAATTATAAAAAATTTTTAAAAAAAAAAAATTTTTTTTTATAAAAAAAAAAATATATATAATTTTTTTTTTAAAAATATTTATATATAAAAAATTTTTATATAAAATTTTTTTTTATAATATATTTTTTTTATTAAAATTTTTTAAAAAAAAAAAATTTTTATTAAATTAAAATTTTAAAAAAAATTTTTTAAATTTTTTTTTTATTTTTCCCCAAAAAAAAAATTTTTTATTAAAATATATATATATATTTTATTTTAAAAAAAAATTAAAATTTATAATTTAAAAAAAAAATAAAAAATAATTTATAAAAAATTTAAATTTTTATTGGGTTTTTTAAAAATATTTTTATATATTAAAAATATTTAAAATTTATTAAATAAAGAAAAAAAATTTTTAAAAAAAAATTTTTTAAAAAATTTTTTTTATAAAAAAATTTTTTTTTATATAATTTTTAAAAAAATTTTTTAAAAAAAAAATATTTTTTAAAAAAAAAAAGATATATATTTTTAAAAAAAAATTAAAAAAAAAAAATATATAGAAAAAAAATTTAAAAATATATTTATCAAAAATATAATTTTTTTATATATTAAAAATTTTTAAAATTTTTTTAAAAAAAAAAATTTTTTTTTTT
>NC_051416.1:34708072-34708645 GCF_015228065.2 Penaeus monodon
ATATATATTTAAAATTTGGGAAAATATTTGGGTTTTTTTATTTTAAAAATATATATAAAAAATTTTTTTTTTTTTTTATAATATAAAGAAAAAATATATAATTTTTTTTTTTTAAAAAAAAAAAAAATAATTTTATTATAAAAAAAAAAATAAAATTTAAAAAAAAAAATATAAAATAAAAATATATATATATTATTTTTTTATTTTTATTTTAAAAAATATATTAAAATTTTATTAAAATTTTTTTAAAAATTAAATTTTTTATAATTTTTAAAAAAAATTTTTTTAAAAAATAAAAATTAAAATTTTATAATTTTTTTTAAAAAAAAAAAAAAAATTTAAAATTTTTTTTCCAAAAACAATTTTTAAAAAAAAAATTAAAAAAAAATTTGGGAAAAAAAATATAATTTATAATTTTTTTATTATTAAAAATTTTTAAAAAATTAAAATAATTTTTATATAAAATTTTTTTAAAAAATTTTTTTTTTAAAAAAAAAAAATTTTTATTTTAAAAAAAACAAAAAACTATATAATTTTTTTTTTAAAAATTTTTAAAATTTTTTATAAAAAAAA
>NC_051416.1:34708667-34708767 GCF_015228065.2 Penaeus monodon
AAAAAAAAAATTTTAAAAAAATTTTTAATTTTATATAAAATTTTTTTATATAATTTTTTTATATTAAAAAAAATAATAAAATATTTTATATATAAAAAAA
>NC_051416.1:34708787-34708907 GCF_015228065.2 Penaeus monodon
AAAATTTTATATTATAAAAAAATTTTTTTATTTTTAAAAAAAATTTTAAAAAAAAATTTTTTATAAAAATTTTTTTAAAATATAAATTTTTTAAAAAATTTAATTTTTATTAAAATTTTT
>NC_051416.1:34708924-34709138 GCF_015228065.2 Penaeus monodon
TATTTTGGGGGATAAATTTTTTTAATTTTAGGGGTTTTTTTTAAAAAATTTTTTTTTTGGGGTTTTTTATTATTAAAAATTTTTTTTTTTTTTTTTATAATTTTATATATAATTTTTAAAAAAAAAAAAATTTTTTTTAAAAATTAAAAAAATTTTTGGGAAAAAAAATTTTTTTTTTTGAAATTTTTATTAAAAATTTTTTAAATAAAAATTT
>NC_051416.1:34709200-34709284 GCF_015228065.2 Penaeus monodon
GGGTTTTTTTTTTTTTTTGGGGGTTTTTAAAATTTTTGTTTTTTAAAAAGGGGGGTTTTTTAAAAAAAAATTTTTTTTGGGGGG
>NC_051416.1:34709311-34709378 GCF_015228065.2 Penaeus monodon
GGGGGCCCCCCCAAAAAAAAAACCCCAAAAAACCCCTTTTAAAAAACCCCCTTTTCCCCTTTTTTTT
>NC_051416.1:34709513-34709705 GCF_015228065.2 Penaeus monodon
GGTTTTTAAAAAAAATTTTTTTTTTTTTTGGGCCCCCAAAACCCCCAAAAAAAAAATGGTTTAAAAAAAACCCCAAAATTTTTTTGGGGGGGAAAAAAATTTTTTTTTAAAAAAAAAAAATTTTCCAAATTTTAAAAAAATTAAAAACCCCCTTTTCCCCAAAAAAAAAAAACCCTTTTTTAAAAATTTTTT
>NC_051416.1:34709733-34709917 GCF_015228065.2 Penaeus monodon
TTTTTTTATAAAAACTTTTTTAAAAATTGGGTTTTAAAATTAAAATTTTTATTAAATTTTTTAAATTTTAAATTTTATTTTTTAAAAAAAATTCCTTTTAAAAAACCCCAAAAATTTTTTTAAAAAAAAAATTTTTTTTTTTAAAAAAATTTTTTTTTTTTTTTGGGGAAAAAATTTTTAAAAA
>NC_051416.1:34709947-34710092 GCF_015228065.2 Penaeus monodon
CCCCCCAAAAAAAATTTTTAAAAAATTTTCCCCCGGGAAAAAGGTTAAAAAGGGAAAATTTTAAAAGGGGGGGGGGCCTTTAAAAACCCCAAAAAGGGAAAAAAAAAAAAAAACCCCTTTTTTTTTAAAAATTTTTTTAAAAAAA
>NC_051416.1:34710118-34710207 GCF_015228065.2 Penaeus monodon
GGGGGTTTTTTAAAAAAAAAAAAAAGGCCCCCTTTTAAAAAATTTTTAAAAAAAAAAAAAAAATTCAAATTGGGGTTTTTTTAAAAAAA
>NC_051416.1:34710250-34710503 GCF_015228065.2 Penaeus monodon
AAAAATTTTTTTAAAATTTTTTCCCCGGGGTTTTAAAAAAGGAAAAAAAAATTTTTTTTAAAATTTTCCCCTTAGGGGGGGGCCCCCTCCCTTTTTTTAATTTTTTTTGGGGGGCCCCCCCCTTTCTTTTAAAAAATTTTTTTAAAAAATTTTTTGGGTTTCCCTTTTTTTTTTGGGGTTTCCCTTAATTTTTTAAAAAACAAAAAATCAATTTTTTTTCCAAATTAAAAAAAAAATTTTTTAAAATTTTTTT
>NC_051416.1:34710533-34710857 GCF_015228065.2 Penaeus monodon
GGGTTTTTGGGCCCTTTTTAAAAAAAAACTTAAAAAATTTTTTTTTTAAAAAAAAAAAAATTTTTCCCCGGGGAAAAAAAACCCCCAAAAAAAAATTTTTTTTCCCTTTTTTGGGGAAAAAAATCCCCAAAAAACCGTTTAATTTTTTTAAAATTTTTTTTTCCCCCCCAAAAAAAAGGGTTTTTTTTTTCCTTTTTTAAAAATTTAAAAAAACCCCCAAAAAAAAAAGTTTAAAAAAAAAACCCTTTTCCCAAAAACCCAAAAAAAAAAATTTTTTTAAATTTAAAAAAAAACAAATTTTTTTTGGTTTTTGGGGCCTTTTTT
>NC_051416.1:34711145-34711411 GCF_015228065.2 Penaeus monodon
AAAAAAAAATTTTTTTTTTTTTCTAAAAATTTTTTTTAAAAATTTTTTTTTCCTTTAAAAAAAAAATTTTAAAAAAAACCCCCCCTTTTTTTTTGAAAAATTTTTTAATTTTTGGGGCACCCCAAAAAAATTTTTTTATTTAAAGGGGTTTTAAACCCCCTTTTTTTTTTTAAAAGGTTTTTCGATTTTTTTTTTTTTAAAAAAAAAAAAAAAATTTTTTTTTCCCCCAAAAAACCCCCAAACCAAAAAAATTTTTTTTAAAAAAA
>NC_051416.1:34711441-34711921 GCF_015228065.2 Penaeus monodon
CCCCTTTTTTAAAAACCCCCAAAAAAAACCCCCCCCAAAAAAAAAGGGTTTTTTTCCCCCCCAAAAAAAAACCCCTTTTTAAAAAAAAAAAAAAAGGGGGGAAAAAAAACCCCCCCCAAATTTTTTTTTAAAAAAAAGGTGAAGGAAAGGGAAAAGGGGTTTTTTTTTGGGGAAATTTTTTAAAAGGCCCCCAAATTTAAACCCCCCCCGGCCCAAAAGGCCCCAAAAAACCCCCCGGGGGGTTTTTTTAAAAAAACTTTAAAAAAAATAATTTAATTTTTTTTAAAAAAATTTTTTTTTTTTTTTTAAAAAAGGGGGGAAAAAAAATTTTTTAAAAAAAAAAAAAGGCCGAAAAACCGAAAAAAACCCCCCAAAAAACCCCCTTTTTTTAAAAATTTTTTTCCCCCAAAAACAAATTTTTCCCCTTTTTTTTTTTAATTTTTTTTAAAAAATTTTTTTTAAAAGTTAATTTTTTTTTTT
>NC_051416.1:34711958-34712594 GCF_015228065.2 Penaeus monodon
CCCCCCCCCCCCTTTATTAATTTTTTTAAAAAAAATTTTTAATTTTAAAAAAATTTTTTTTTAAAAAATTTTTTTTTTTTTTAAAATTTTTCCCCCCCAAAAAATTTTTTAAAAAAAAATTTTTTTCCCTTTTTTCCCCCCCCTTTTTAAAAAAAAAAAATTTAAAAAATTTGGGGGAACCTTTTTTCCCCCCAAAAAAAAAAAACCTTTTTTCCCCTTTTTTTTTTTTTCCCTTTTTTTGCCCAAAAAAAAAATTTTTTTTTAAAAGGGGCCCCCTATCCAAAATTTTCCCCCAAAAAAATTAATTTCCCAAAAATTTTTTAAAACCCCCCGGGTTTTTTTTAAAAAAAAAAATAATTTTAAAATTTTTAAATTTTTAAAAAAAATTTTAAAAAAAAATTTTTCCCGGGTTTTTAAAAAAACCCGAATAAATTTTAAATTTAAAAATTTTTTTTAAAAAAAAAAAACCCCGGGGCCCCAAAAATTAAAATTTAAAAAGGGGGGGGAAAAAAAAATTTTTTTAAAAAAAAAAAGAGGGAAAAAAAAAATTTTTTTTTTGGGGGGGGAAAATTTTTTTTTATTTAAAAACCCTTTTTTTTTCCGGGGGGAAAATTTTTTAAAAACCTTTTTTTCTTT
>NC_051416.1:34712928-34713065 GCF_015228065.2 Penaeus monodon
GTCAGGGCCCACTGGATTAATAAATTTTACACTTAGATGGCTCTATAAAGTCAATTTACAATCTTAACTATCTCTATTGCTTTAGTTTTATGAAATAAACCTGTTTTATAAGTTAAAAAATAGTAATAACATCAATA
>NC_051416.1:34713160-34713512 GCF_015228065.2 Penaeus monodon
TATACATTTAGCAGAAGTTACTTTAATGAACTTCAGATGTACCAAGCCCCACTGGGTTAATACATGTACACGAGCTACCATATAACTGACTTCATTCTGTAAGCTATCAGATGACATCTGGCGACTGGGCAAAAAATTCTTTGCTCCCACTCTCACTTTTACAGACAATCAGCCAAAAAATAGTGAGCAGGGTCTGGCTACAAAGTGAACCAGTAAGAATCTCATATTAGTATGGCCTAACAAATAAAGATATTTCCTATTCTTTCACTATTTTACTAGATGGTCTCTCCCTGCCTGTTACCATCATCTGATGCTTACGAGTGATCATGTGGGCCAGGCACGGTATCCACGA
>NC_051416.1:34714230-34714796 GCF_015228065.2 Penaeus monodon
AGAATAATAATATTTTAAGATAGTAAATATTGGGGGGGATGGAATATATAAAAATATAATAAGAAAATAGAATGAAATATATAGAAAATAAAATAAATTAAATATATAATACAATTTTATTTTAAAAAATATAAACAATAATATATAACGATTTTACACACAAAAATAAATATACACAAAATATAATAATAATAAAGAAAGATAAAATAAATTAATACACAGAAAGATATAGAAAAATATATAACACAACACATATAAATAATATATATATTATAAATATATATATAATAGAATAATATATATAAAATTAAAACAAAAATATATTAAAATCTATAAAAAATTATTAAAAAAACATAAAAGAATAAATTTTACCCCAAAAGGAAAAGATGAATATAAAAATATATTAAAAATATATATATAATAAAACTATAATATATATAGAAAAATATATATAGAAAATAGTATAAAATTAAAAAAATAATATTTTAATGTATAAAATATATATAAAACATACTATATAAAAATTTTTTTTTTTAAAAAAAAAATAAAAAAAAAACAAAAAATTT
>NC_051416.1:34720677-34720857 GCF_015228065.2 Penaeus monodon
AATTTCAATTTTTAAAAGCTTGTTTCATGAAATATTACTTATATGTGTAAAGCTAGCATATTAGATTTGAAAAAACACATTGAACATTTGAAAAGGGGATATTTAGGAGCACAAATAAAAATTTTTTGCGGTTAAATGAATGATGTAGGTAATTTAAGGGAACATTGTTTCCAGGGACAC
>NC_051416.1:34721081-34722113 GCF_015228065.2 Penaeus monodon
TGGGGAAAATTTCTTTGGGTCAATTTCCCGGGGTTAAAAAGCCACACCCCCGGGAGGGGTGGCACTCCAGTAAACCCCTTTTGCCCAGATTTTGGGGGCACATGCAGGCAAAACAAGGCACCTGAAAACCCAAAAAGGGGCAAGGTTTGAAAAAATAAGAAGGGGGCGAAAAGACTTTGGAGTACGAAAACCCAAAAAATTTATAGTTCATACATGACACGAGAAGGGGGTTTTTTAAAATTTAACAAATGGGGCACCCCGGGAAAGTTTTCATCTGAAGTTTAGAGAAAATTTAAATGAAAAAGGGCAGTTTCAGAAAGTGTTTCGCTTTTGTTTTAAGTAGGAGTGAAAGCTTTAAAACAAAAAAGGTTTAGCCGAAAGTTTCAACCCAAAAAGGGGTTTGGACATACAAAAGGGGATTTGGAATGCTCTGTTTCTGAAGGAAAATAGGGAGTGGGACTAAGTCTTTTACAAAAAACCCCCAACAGCAAGAGGCAGCAGGGGCTTTAAAAATGTGTCGAGTAGATGGGGATGACCAAAATTTGGGTTGGGGAAAAGAAATTTAAACTTTACCCGCAAATCAAATCTTCATTGGGAAACCAAGTGATGCCCAAAAAAATCCCAAAAAAAATAGTTGGGGTTATAAAGGGTTTGTTTTTGCAGAAAGGGAATTTTTTTTGGCCAAATTTTTTGCCAATTTGATATCTGTCCCAAGCCTCACAACCTTAGAAAACTAATTTGCAGCAGACTTTTCAAGATCTGCCCTTTCAATACTTAAAACAAGTGACCTTTTTCTCCTGTGACTTGCAAATGAATCAAGTGCAACAAGTTGGATGGATTAGATAACTGAAGTACCAAGTATGAAGAAACTGGGAAAAATTCCCTGACATTATGTTAAAAGCTCATAAGAAACTAAACTGCATGATCTCTGCAAAGTACAGTCTGTTTAAGAAAATTATTTTATGAAAATTATTTTGACAATAAATTACTTCATCAAATCAAGAAATATGGGGAGACAAAGATCCAATAATA
>NC_051416.1:34722642-34723699 GCF_015228065.2 Penaeus monodon
GATACAAGGTGTGCTGTTACAGTAATCTATTTTGTGGATTTTCTAACAATGCCTAATTATCTAATGATCCAGGATTCAATTTGAAACTGTAATTGAGTCACATACACACAGAATGATAATTTAAAGGTGACTATGGTATCTGAAATGTAAAACACATAGTTCCAACTATTCTCTTCATGATATAAAATTTAGATTTAATTCCTCAGAAAACCACACTGGACTTCTAAAGAAAAAGTATGTTTCAAGTGCTTTAAAGAATCCCGTAAGTCATGATTCTCCAAAGGACATAACCTGTAAGGTGTGTGGAAGTAAAAAAATCTTTACACTGTTATGCATTTAAAAAATTAAAGTCTACTGTTCCTGAAACAAGTACAAATGTTTATGGAAGAGAGAAGTCTTAACAACAAAAATCTGTCATTGAGTCAGCAGGTGAGCAGCTTTAGATGTTAGTGACAAAAGGACTGGAGTAAGTGAGTAATTTCATAGAAAGTCATGTGCCAAGGTTTTGCCGATTGTCTCCCAGGAGGTGTATGAAGTCATTCATTTAAATGTGTAAGTGACAAAACTTTGGTAAAAGGAAACCTTTTACAATTCTTAAGGTCTTTACTAGCTGCTCTGGCTGTTCAGTTATGTTAGGATGGAAAGTTGGTGGACTGAGAAGGCTGTCTACCGATGTGCCTTTCTACAGTCTTCAAATGTGATGGTCTTATCAATATCAAGAATGAGATTCTCACTTCAAATAATCTCAACTCACGCACCATCATACACAGGTTTAGAAATTTCATCCTTGATGACCAAATTTAAGTTTCAGTTACTGATGGCATAGTCTCTTCCTGAAGTCCACACCATCAGAGTGGTCATAACGGTCTATAGTGCAACTTTTGCCTAGATGATATTAGGCTGGGTGGTTTAATCAATTTATAAATCTGTCTAGGGAACGCATCATACAGCAAGAATTGTTGTCTAAACACCGCAGTCTGAAACCTTGTCTAAGTTGATATGTGACAAGACAACTCAAAATGTTTACCCCATGAAAGAAAATAAATGAACCAAATGG
>NC_051416.1:34726215-34727637 GCF_015228065.2 Penaeus monodon
TTGGATTTACGTGTGTATCCGTACGATTGTGTTTGTACGTTTTTCAAGAGCATGTGTTCAATGAAATACTTTTAGAAATATCCGTCGGACGTATCCTCAGCCGACAGCGTAGACACAGCCGGCGTCAGCTGAATCTCATCATCTTCATCTCAGCACCGCCGTCTGGAGGCCAATTCCTTGCGGTGATCTTCCGCTCGCTGAGAACTGGAGTGGCGCTGGGGGTCCGCCCACCACTCGTGAACGTGGCCGCAAACACCATACCAATCTGTCTTTTACCCTCCCCTCATTGCCCGGATCCGCTGTAAATGGCAGCTGCTGTGACAATGGACGCCGGCGTCCCCAGAATACCCACGAGGTCTGAGAAGCAAGGAAGCCTTGCTCCCTCCCTTCCGAGGGGCGGGCGTCGCCTGACTGGCACGTCGGACCGGCGGGCGCAGCGGCAGAGGCTGAATTCCATTGCGAGATAAGGGCGCGGCCAAGTGCATGGCGTTGGTGCAACGATCGCTATTGAAAGGGCGACCCACTCGGGCGACCTGCTCTCCTCCCACCTGCGACTGCATCATTAAGAGAGAAAAGGCTTCGAGAGTTCCTACTTGTTGTTCGACATTTGGTCTATTGAAACATATTCATTTTTCTGAGCAGACAACCTTTCGTTCGTAATGTTATGAGATAATGAACCAGTGCGGAACAGAAATAGAGAATGAGTTACTACAGCAAGCTCTATCTAGTCCACAGCAGCTGCAACAGATATTTCAGATATTTCAGAATGTTGAGACACCTTTCAGATTTTAAACCCAGACTTTCCGTACGAAGTGACCTGTCTGTTGAGCATCTACCGCCGCGGCTCTTGCCTTGGGAGGAGACGGAAACAAAGGCACCGCTTCGAGGAACTCCTGGGGCCACCCTCGAGATGCTCGTCATTGATCGTGCTGCTGTGTGGCGCTCGGAGCCACCTTGCCGCAGCTCGGCCGTTTGCGAGGAACACATCGGGCGGCGCAAGTGGGAGACGCCGAGGCCCAACTATGGGAGTCATTTCGTCGAGGGCGACGCTCCCTCCGTATCCCGCTTGCGTTGAACCTGTCTCAAGGTTGACTTGCTTTGGCATGATCTGATCCCCCTGACATCACGGCAACCTCTCCACACAAAAAGCCGCATATCTTAATATTCTTCTCTTTTGTGGTGTTCTACAGGTTGTCTCTTCCGTCATTACGCCCTTCATGTATGCATCCCCATGCTTGCATCAGACCTTCACCCTTTCCTCAGCCATACTAATCCCTCGGATCCTTCTCTCTCAGGTATTAGGATAATCCCTGTAATCCCCTCCTGGCTGCCAGAACACCGCTCCCATATTACGGCCAATCCTAGTTCCCAATTGCGTCCCTCCCGCTGTGTGCCTGCTCTTGCTCTCGCCCTACAGCTCCG
>NC_051416.1:34730880-34731295 GCF_015228065.2 Penaeus monodon
GGAAAGGAGACTATTGCGGAGTAATATAAGGCGATACCGATGACAGGAAAATGTGATGTCAGTAGAGTGAAGTCTGAACAAAGAGATGACGGACGAGAATGATGTCAAGACTGAAGTCAGGAAAATGTCATGTTTGGAGAAACAGGTGATATATGGGTGGTGTCAAGAGCGAAGTCAGGAGTGTAATATTAGGAGAAACAGGTGACAGACGAGAATGATGTCCAGAGCGAAGTCAGAAATGCATGAAGACAGGAGAAAGTGACGTCAGGTGAAACTGATGAGAGAGTTAAGGGGTGATATTGTGAGAACTAGGGAAAAATGTGCAAATGAATACACAGAACAAGGGAGGAGAATTGCTAAAGATAGCGAGGCTAAAATAAATAATATGTAGGGAACAGAAGTAGCAAATAAGGTG
>NC_051416.1:34732667-34732737 GCF_015228065.2 Penaeus monodon
GGATGATTTTGACCTGCCTACAATTCCTTAGTCCGACTGCCTATCATTTGCCCCCATCCAAATACCTTTG
>NC_051416.1:34732790-34733024 GCF_015228065.2 Penaeus monodon
TTGCCATTTCGTTCCCTTGTCCCCTCATCCCCTTGTCCTTGTCACTCAGGCGGTGCTCTAATCATGGCCTTGTAAAGCCTTGTTAAGAGCAATCGAAGGGGCCGATTTCTTTGCTAAACGCCCTGCTAAGTCCTCGCGCTGGAGAGCGTGCCATGGTCATCGCCGCCAGCATTGCCTCGTTCGCCAGTTGAGCCTCTTTTTTGCCTGCGCACTGATGCTAGTGTTGTTGCTGGT
>NC_051416.1:34733074-34734266 GCF_015228065.2 Penaeus monodon
TTTCCTCCTTTATTATCGGTAATACGAGATTCTGCCACCCTTCTCCCTAGCTCGCTTCTGATTTATTACTGCTTTATATATTGCTTATTTACTGTTCTAACTAGTTTGTTTTGTTTGTCTCATTTAGTGTTTGCTATAATATCTCATGCAACACTTTATGTTTGAAATAGCTCACCTGTACATGTGCGTGCTCGAAAAGGAAATATGTACGATTAATCCCTGATTCCTAATTCTAACCGTCCGAAGGAAGGAAGAAAGAAAAAGTAAAATGCTTTGTTTTACCGTACTTCCAGACAAAAGATCCCGGTCACTGATTTTTTCCGATTCAAATGTGAGTTTTTGGGAAGAGAGCGGAAATGATGGCGGTGTTACTTAGCAGAGAATATTAGAGTATGTTGGAAAATAGATCGTTTTTGCATGTTCGGAAAATGTCAAGGCTGATAAAAAATCCTGGAAATAATATTTCTTACCCTATGTTATATTCAGTTAAAGCATTGCAATACATAAACAAAACATTTTTCCCTCATGAAGCAAGTACAGTGGAAATGCAATATCTGAATGTTCCTGAGAGATCCTCCCCATTCTTATGTGGCGACCGACGTCCTCGTGTCTTTAATGAGAATTCCTCCCATTTCGCCACTTTTTTCCGTGTAGCTCACACATATGGATAATGCGCTTGACCTTTTGACCCCTTGACCTCTCGTAGCCCTGCTCTCTCCCCTGCTTCCTCGGACAGTTTCATTCGCTCCTTGACGGAAATGGAGATCGAGGGACTCCTTCCTATCCCGCTAATCACTCTTGTCTTGTTGTGGAGGGAATTCTGGAAGGTCTACCTCCCTCTCCGCCACCCCTAGGGCCATGCAAGGTGTATGTAATAGTTACTGGTGCCATGCACGGTACTGATCCGTACGCTGGTTTTCCGCTGCAACTATTCCACAATTCTCTTGCAAGGATTCTTTTCATACATGTTGTCTAATATTTTAGTTTTTTTATTGCATATGCTTGCAATGAATTATTTATATAAGTGTAATATTTTTCTTGACATATCGATGACAAGTCCTCTCCTCCCTTTGCATGTGGCTGGCCGATCTGAATTGTTTTATGAATACATATTAAGAAAAAAGATGTTTGTCTTTCAAGATAAAAGCGAAAAGATTCTCTGAATAAACAACTTGCATCAAAATCATAAACA
>NC_051416.1:34734796-34735130 GCF_015228065.2 Penaeus monodon
AAGCCCCTCGGTAAAGGTAATGCATCTCATGAAGAAGGGTAAGTTGCATTTCAGCGAGTTTAAGGGAAAGGAAATAAAAGTTTTCCACTAATACTTCATCCACACTTGCTATCAGCCATATTTCAGTGCAAATTTTCCATTCTCTTATTATATTTTACAATTGCAGTTAAGTTATTGTAATCCAGCATTGGTTTGAGACGCATTTCTTGTTAGCAGTTTTCTCACACTCATCACTCTTCTCGTACATGGTCAGGTAAATTCTGCTTCCTGATCTGAAGCCCATCACCGAAGCACTGGCCTGTTCAATAAGTCAGAGTTTAGAGCACCTACTAAC
>NC_051416.1:34736714-34736981 GCF_015228065.2 Penaeus monodon
TGGCAGTTATTTACTTTACACAGTATTTCATTTTTTAATAGTTTTTCCTTTCCCTTAACATCCGCCAGTGTCTTAGCAGCTTCAGAAGTGTCTCTTCCGTTTGGCTGCGTCCCTTATTACAATTCAGACAAGTGGATAATGTCTTTTCACTCTGACTGCCACTGCATAGAGGTTTGCAACATCTTTTTCGTCTGCTTCAAAGATGCTATCGGGTTTTGTGGGTATTTTGTCTTTTTACACATACGCAGGCGCGCGCGCGCACGAACG
>NC_051416.1:34737409-34737895 GCF_015228065.2 Penaeus monodon
GCAAAAGTCATTTCGGCAACACACTTCGTGGGAAATAAGATTGAGGGGATCCTGTTCCTTTATAGATTTTTCACGAGAAAAAGGGAAAGCGCCATCGGCCCTTATCCCTTCGGCCATGTAACCTAAAGGAAATATGTACTCAAGCAGAATAATTTTCGCCGTGTCGAGTATCAGAGAAAAAATTCATGTTTCCTTCTCAGGTTCCCTCCTGGCAGCTTCCGCTCGGCTGTCGCTCCCCCGGAATCCTTTGCATCAGCTTGTCTGTCGCCTTCCCTCGCCTTCTTCAAAAACTTCCTCCTTATGCAACACATCGTACGGATCTACTTCCAACATGAGCGTCCTTTTGTCTTCTCGTCGCTCGGTGTCTTCGGCCTCATAATCTCGCGAGCCAAGAGTTGCGTCGTTTGACATCATCCGTAGAAACTCAGAAATATTATTTGATTACGTGCTTCTGTCTTGTTCCTTCCATAGCAACAGACCCTGGGC
>NC_051416.1:34740279-34740761 GCF_015228065.2 Penaeus monodon
CCCTTTCTCTGTTACTCTTTGCTAAACGTGTGTAACAATCAGAGGCTTGCCCATGGAACGTGACCCTAGAAATGTAATTTCAGTATAATGGTTGATGAGCGTAGGCTTTCAGCCCTGATGCAGTCTTTGCTTCCATGCAATTCGGGAACGAAAGCCTGCATGCAGCTAAATGAATCTCCATGAGAGGAAGCGGATCACACAACATCGTTAGGCCTCAGATGCACAAAAGAGGCCTCGCGTCTGATGTGAAACATGCATTTGGATTATCATTTCCTTCTGTTTTCTAGAGATAAACTTGCATTTAGTATATATACAAGTGTGATGAGCATTTGTATATACAAACACCTGTCATACACTTACTGTATGACAGGTCTCATGATATCATTGCAAAACTCCCCTGATATATTAATTGTAGAAATTTCTTTCTTTTTTTAAAAATCATATTTTTGTTGAATAATTTCTACAGAGCGACTTTGTAATTC
>NC_051416.1:34740783-34741380 GCF_015228065.2 Penaeus monodon
TTTTAACTTGCTAAACCTACAGAATAGCGAGCTAAGTTCATTTGATTTTTGTTGATATTGTGAATAAGCTACTATTTTAAAATTTTGTTGGGAAAGGAACATCTAGTATAATGCAGCATGATAATATATAAAATTTTTTTTTTTTTTATATTTATTCCAATGCTGATAAAAATAACAACATACCTTTACATACATACAGTCCGTGTAGCCCCCCAGATATTTCGATTACTTTGTCTGGATAGTTTGAAGCTCCCTAATGTATAACTCATTTCAGTTTCAGAAATTCGAAGCAAAAGATCCCAGTATCACAATGCACTAACTAAAAAAAGATTAAAAAGGGCCATATAGTCTTGCTTTTGAAACTGGCTTTTCAAATACATATAAACTTCAGGTATATGCCGTAGATAGAGATTCCATGGGTATTTCTAATACAGCCGTCTAAGCTGACAATTTTGATGCCACAAAAAAGTCAAACGTTGGTAATAACCCCGGGGGATAAGCAGATGAAAACCAAGAGGTCTATGAGATGGCACTAATTTCAGAGCCATGTAATCAACATATGGAGAGGCGCTGGTCTCATATCAAGGTAATCAGAGA
>NC_051416.1:34743776-34743859 GCF_015228065.2 Penaeus monodon
CCTGAGATACTGGAAAAGGAAAAAGGGATTAGAGAATTGGTAAACGTGATGCTGGATCCTCAATAGAGCCCCCCCCCCCCCCC
>NC_051416.1:34743924-34744080 GCF_015228065.2 Penaeus monodon
TCATTATTATTAATTTTAAATCTAAACATATACTTTCCCTAGCTTCGCCGGAGAAGCGCTTTGTTTGATAATTACTTTTATTTTCCTCTGCCACTTCTGTGTCACTAATAATGAGATACTGCAAACTAGATTGCTCCATTTTTCACTTTCACTTAG
>NC_051416.1:34745215-34745294 GCF_015228065.2 Penaeus monodon
TGTTCCAACTATTATTCTGTTCTTTGTTTATTTGTTCAGTTATCCACTATTTTTTTTCTCACTAGATTGTCTTGTCAGC
>NC_051416.1:34745349-34745443 GCF_015228065.2 Penaeus monodon
CTTATTCAACCACCTTTGTATATATGTATATTATGCTCACACCTGCTGTACCTTAGAATCCCCCTCATGCAACCGTCAGACTAGTTGTCATAGC
>NC_051416.1:34745910-34745991 GCF_015228065.2 Penaeus monodon
ATAAAATACATTATTCTTAACATAATCACAGCTGCAGTGGCAATCCATTGAAGACTTGCCTACTGCCACCTTAACTAAGGC
>NC_051416.1:34751002-34751276 GCF_015228065.2 Penaeus monodon
TTTCTTATTCGTGTTTAGATTTGTTTAGTTCGCGTGAATGATGGTTATAGTGTTTTTATAGTGTGCCTGGTGTTTATGCGTGTTGGGTGCTTTTCGGGTGTTATTTGTGTCAATATCGTAGCGCATTACGTTTTTTGTTTATTTGCTGATTTATAAAGCTATGAATTTTATATGGTACATGTGATTAATGATTAGAAATATCGTTGACGTTTTCTTTCATCAGTATTATTATTCGACAAAAGAAGGGATAAAAGATCTAGAGAGGGCTGAATAG
>NC_051416.1:34752247-34752331 GCF_015228065.2 Penaeus monodon
TATTTTTAAAAGTCGAGCCCTTTTAATCACTTCCTGCCAAAAAGTCATAACCCATTATTCCCAGGGTCGTTTGGGTCTTTACGG
>NC_051416.1:34756721-34756813 GCF_015228065.2 Penaeus monodon
TGTAAATCACGATAGCATAACGGAGGAACAGAGAAGATGGGAAAACGAGGAGGAAATTAGCATGGTAGAAAGTAAGGAATGAACTAAAGATT
>NC_051416.1:34756997-34757425 GCF_015228065.2 Penaeus monodon
GTCTCAAATGCTTCAAATACAATCGCGATGGCTTCTTCCACTCAGCATTTTAGGAGTATTTTTCCCTCATGCCGTGTAACCAGGAATGCAAGCCAAAACTTTCATTTCCACCATTTTCCACTGTAAATTTAGCGAAGACAAGTAAACAGGAATCATAACATAACTTCCCACACACCTACAACAAGCATAATTTGATACATTAAAAATCATAGCCCCTTTCATGATCCCTTTACATTGTTCTTCATTTACTATGTAGTGATATTTTTAGAACAATCATATTGACACTGCAATTGTATCAAAACAGGTGACTTCAATATCAATTGCATTTTAAACAGGGGTTTCTGTAGGGGTTTCTGTAACTCATTTTGATATAAAATATTTATCTAGGGTATTGGCTGGTATTCTCTTTTCCACAAAATGTTTTTAAT
>NC_051416.1:34760019-34760331 GCF_015228065.2 Penaeus monodon
TAAACATTCTTTGGTATATTCAGCCTTAGATCTTATCCCCTTCTTTGCAGAAAAAATAATACTGTTTTAAAAAAAAAGTCACGATATTTCTAATTTTAATCACAGTCCCTTTAAAAAAATTCATAACTTTATAAATAGCAAATAAAAAAAAACGTAATGCGCACGTATTGAACAAAAAAAACCCCCGAAAAGAAACCCAACACGCATAAAACCCCAGGACACTATAAAACACTATAACCTCATTCACGCGAAAATAACAAAAACTAAACCCCTAAAAACAAACACCGTAATGCCAACGCGGGTGCCATTTTT
>NC_051416.1:34760607-34760795 GCF_015228065.2 Penaeus monodon
CCCCCTTTTCCCCCCCCTTTTTTTCTTTATTTTTTTCCTCTTTTTTTTTTTCCCCCCTTTTTAAATTTATCTATCTTCTTTTCTATCTCTTTTCTCTCTTTTTTTCTCTTTTTCCTTCTTTCCCCTTTTTCCTTTTATTATTTTATTACAAATTTCTATCTTAATTTTTTCCTATTATAATTTTTATT
>NC_051416.1:34760813-34761094 GCF_015228065.2 Penaeus monodon
TTTATTATAAATTAATATTAGATTTAAAAATTATATTATATTTATAATTTTTAATTATTTTTTAAAGATTAAGTTTTTATTTTAAAAAAAAAAAAAAAAAAAAATAAAAAAAAAAAAAAAATTTTTTATTATAAAATTATAAATAAAAAAAAAAAAAATAAAAAATAATATATAAATATTTATATATATTTTATTTAATAAATATATAAAAAAAAATATAAATTAAAATTATAAAATATATATATAGAATAAAAAGAAAAAAAGAAAAAAAATAAAAAAAG
>NC_051416.1:34761121-34761269 GCF_015228065.2 Penaeus monodon
CAAGAAAAAGAAGGAAGAAAAAATTAAAAAAATAAAAAATTAAAAAAAAAAATAAAAAAAAAAAAAAAAAAAAAAAACAACCCCCAACAAACCCCCCCCCCCAAAAAAACAACAAAAACAAAAAACAAAAAAAAAAAAAAAAAAAAAT
>NC_051416.1:34761305-34761501 GCF_015228065.2 Penaeus monodon
TTTTAAAAAAAAATTTAAAAAATTTAAAGGAAAAAAAGGGAAAAAAGCGGGGAATTTTAAAAAAAGGGGTTTTTTTTTTTAAAAAAAAAATTTTTTTTTTTTTTAAAAAAATTTTTAAAAATTTTTTTTTTTTTAAAATAAAAATTTTAATTTTATATAAAATTTTTTATCATTTTTTTTAAAACATATTAAATTT
>NC_051416.1:34761530-34761663 GCF_015228065.2 Penaeus monodon
TTTTAAATTAATTTTTTTTATTAAAATTATTTTATTTTTTTTTTTTTTTAATAATTTTTTTTTAAAAATTTTATTAAAAATTTTTTCTAAATTTTTAAATTTTATATTAAATTATAATAAAAGTGTATTAAAA
>NC_051416.1:34762091-34762155 GCF_015228065.2 Penaeus monodon
AAATTATATTAATATTTTTTCGAAAAAACCTTTAAATGTCACGCCCTCCAGCTAGCAGGGGGAC
>NC_051416.1:34763462-34763536 GCF_015228065.2 Penaeus monodon
CGTCGGCAAAGGAAAGTCAGGGGTGTTTCCCTACGTGTTGACTCTTCAAAAAAGAGCCAAGCCATGAACTATTT
>NC_051416.1:34764420-34764484 GCF_015228065.2 Penaeus monodon
CGCCCCCCCCCAATGGGAATCTTTTGTTGCCGGCGCACTCCAGCGAGTTTCCCCGATTTTCCCA
>NC_051416.1:34764573-34764650 GCF_015228065.2 Penaeus monodon
TAAAAATATTTTAAATTATATATTTTGTGTTATAGTACTGAGTACTTGGCACAATGAAATGAGGTTAGACTTAAGAT
>NC_051416.1:34765494-34765583 GCF_015228065.2 Penaeus monodon
CATGCCGGGCCTTAGTTAAGGTGGGAGTAGGCAAGTCTTCAATGGATTGCCACTGCAGCTGTGATTATGTTAAAAATAATGTATTTTAT
>NC_051416.1:34766048-34766271 GCF_015228065.2 Penaeus monodon
GCTATGACAACTAGGTTTGACGGTTGCTTTGAGGGGGATTCTAAGGTAAGCAGGTGTGAGCATAATATACATATATACAAAGTGGTGAATAAGACAAAAAGAACGAACAAAACAGAAATGGAAGAAATAAAAAACGAAATAACGAGCTGACAAGACAATCTAGTGAGAAAAAAAATAGTGGATAATGAACAAATAAACAAAGAACAGAATAATAGTTGGAACA
>NC_051416.1:34767404-34767596 GCF_015228065.2 Penaeus monodon
CTAAGTGAAAGTGAAAAATGGGCAATCTAGTTTGCAGTATCCATTATTAGTGACACGAAGTGGCCAGAGGAAAATAAAAGTAATTATCAAAAAAAAGCGCTTCTCCGGCGAAGCTAGGGAAAGTATATTGTTTAGATTTAAAATTAATAATAATGATTTTTAAAATATATAAAATATATATTAAAATATATA
>NC_051416.1:34767624-34767703 GCF_015228065.2 Penaeus monodon
GTTGGGGGGGGGGGGGGGCTTTGAGGATCCAGCATCACGTTTACCAATTCTCTAATCCCTTTTTCCTTTTCCAGTATCT
>NC_051416.1:34768619-34768912 GCF_015228065.2 Penaeus monodon
TATATACATACTCTTTGGTACTATTCAGCCTCTCTAGATCTTTTATCCCTTCTTTTGTCAGAATAATAATACTGATGAAAGAAAACGTCAACGATATTTCTAATCATTAATCACATGTACCATATAAAATTCATAACTTTATAAATCAGCAAATAAACAAAAACGTAATGCGCTACGATATTGACACAAATAACACCCGAAAAGCACCCAACACGCATAAACACCAGGCACACTATAAAAACACTATAACCATCATTCACGCGAACTAAACAAATCTAAACACGAATAAGAAA
>NC_051416.1:34772961-34773028 GCF_015228065.2 Penaeus monodon
AATTCATATATTATGTGTTATAGTACATGAGTACTTGGCACAATGAAATGAGGTTAGACTTTAAGAT
>NC_051416.1:34774321-34774396 GCF_015228065.2 Penaeus monodon
GGTTGCATGAGGGGGGATTCTAAGGTACAGCAGGTGTGAGCATAATATACATATATACAAAGGTGGTTGAATAAG
>NC_051416.1:34774444-34774529 GCF_015228065.2 Penaeus monodon
TAACGAGCTGACAAGACAATCTAGTGAGAAAAAAAATAGTGGATAACTGAACAAATAAACAAAGAACAGAATAATAGTTGGAACA
>NC_051416.1:34775671-34775828 GCF_015228065.2 Penaeus monodon
CTAAGTGAAAGTGAAAAATGGAGCAATCTAGTTTGCAGTATCTCATTATTAGTGACACAGAAGTGGCAGAGGAAAATAAAAGTAATTATCAAACAAAGCGCTTCTCCGGCGAAGCTAGGGAAAGTATATTGTTTAGATTTAAAATTAATAATAATGA
>NC_051416.1:34778323-34778928 GCF_015228065.2 Penaeus monodon
CTCTGGATTACCTTGATATGAGACCAGCGCCTCTCCATATGTTGATTACATGGCTCTGTAATTAGTGCCATCTCATAGACCTCTTGGTTTTCATCTGCTTATCTCCCAGTGTTATTACCAACGTTTGACTTTTTTGTGGCATCAAAATTGTCAGCTATAGACTGGCTGTATTAGAAATATCCATGGAATCTCTATCTACGGCATATACCCTGAAGTTTATATGTACTTGAAAAGCCAGTTTCAAAAGCAAGACTATATGGTCTTTTTAATCTTTTTTTTAGTTAGTGCATTGTGATACTGGGATACTATTGCTTCGAATTTCTGAAACTGAAATGAGTTATACATCTACGGAGCTTCAAACTATCCAGACAAAGTAATCGAAATATCTGGGAGGCTACACGGACTGTATGTATGTAAAGGTATGTTGTTATTTGTATCAGCATTGGAATAAATATAAAGAAAAAAAATAAATTTTATATATTATCATGCTGCATTCATACTAGATGTTCCTTTCCCAACAAAATTTTAAAATAGTAGCTTATTCACAATATCAACAAAAATCAAATGAACTTAGCTCGCTATTCTGTAGGTTGAGCAAGTTAAGA
>NC_051416.1:34778950-34779437 GCF_015228065.2 Penaeus monodon
GAATTACAAAGTCGCTCTGTAGAAATTATTCAACAAAAATATGATTTATAAAAAAAGAAAGAAATTTCTACAATTAATATAATCAGGGAGTTATGCAATGATATCATGAGACCTGTCATACAGTAAGTGTATGACAGGTGTTTGTATATACAAATGCTCATCACACTTGTATATATACTAAATGCAAGTTGATCTCTAGAAACCAGAGGAAATGATAATCCAAATGCATGTTTCACATCAGACGCGAGGCCCTCTTTCGTGCATCTGAGGCCTAACGATGTTGTGTGATCCGCTTCCTCTCACTGGAGATTCATTTAGCTGCATGCCAGGCTTTCGTTCCCGAATTTGCATGGAAGCAAAGACTGCATCAGGGCTGAAAGCCTACGCTCATCAACCATTATACTGAAATTACATTTCTAGGGTCACGTTCCATGGGCAAGCCTCTTGATTGTTACACACGTTTAGCCAACGAGTAACAGAGAAAGGG
>NC_051416.1:34779761-34779855 GCF_015228065.2 Penaeus monodon
AAATTCATTATATTCCACCACAACCTCACACTCACACTCCCTCACACCACAAACACCACACACAACACCACCACAAACACCACACAAAACACAC
>NC_051416.1:34781445-34781516 GCF_015228065.2 Penaeus monodon
CTCACCATTTTTTGCTAAATCCCGTTTTGGGTGTGGGTGTGTGGAAAAGAACCGTGTGATGCAAAAACAAC
>NC_051416.1:34783050-34783418 GCF_015228065.2 Penaeus monodon
GTTTAAAATTTTTACTTAAAATCAAACGTAATTTTCAGCTTTTTAGAAAAACCGGGGCCCCCAATCAATTTTCTCTTCTTATAAAAAAAGGAAAATTTTTTTTTTTGGATTAAAAAAAATTGAAAAATGTTTTTTTAAAATTTTTTCCCCCCCTAAAATTTTTTAAAAAGTCCCCCCCCAAATGAAAAAAAAATATAACTAACCCTAGTTTTTACTATGTTTTTTTTTTACAAAACATTTGCCCAAAAAACAAAATATTTAAAACAAAACCCCACCAAAATAACCAATTTTAAATTTTATTTTTTTTCCCCTTTTTTCCCCAATCAAAAAACTATAAGAAAAAGGGGTAAAATTTTATTTTAATCCCC
>NC_051416.1:34783453-34783832 GCF_015228065.2 Penaeus monodon
GAAAAAAATAAAAAAATTTTTAAAAACCCAAAAGCCAAGGTTTTTTCCCCAAAATTTTATTTACCCCGTATTTTTTAAAAAATTGGAAGGAAAGGTGATGGATTTTTAAGGACGATTTTCCCCCGATTGGTATTTTTTTCCTCTTAACCCCCCGTTTTTAAAACCCCAAAAATTTTCCTTTATAAAAAAAAATATTTTTTTTCCCTATAAAATTAATGTTCTTTTTTTTTTAATATTTTTTAAAAATGAAAAAATTATTTTTACACCCCCAACATAGCCCCTGGGTTTTTGTTGGAAAAAAGGTTAAAAATTTTTTATCTTAAAAAAAAAAAATCGGAAGGTTTTAGATTTTTTTCCCCTTTTAGAACTTTTTTTTAAA
>NC_051416.1:34783922-34785513 GCF_015228065.2 Penaeus monodon
AAACCCCTGTGAAAAAAAAAAATTTTTATGCCCCCGAGCATTTTCAACGGGTTTTTTTATAGGGTTTTTTTTTTTTTAAGGTTTAAAAAATTTATAATTTTTAATAAAATTTTTTTAAAAAAAAAAAAGGTCTTTTTTTTTTCTAAAGATTTTTTGACAGGGCTAAAGGATACCAAAACAACGCAAGGGGGAAGTTTAAAAAGGGAAAATCCCCCTGGGGGGAAAAAAGCCATCCACTTTTTCTAAAAATAAAAAACTTCGTTTAGGAGAAAAAATACGAACCTTTGGGGGGGGCTTTTTTCTCTCGGAAAAAAATTTTTTTAAAATACAATTTTTTGAAGTTTTGGAAAAGCCCCTTTTTTAATTGGGGACAAGGAAAAAACCCATGTTCTTTTAAAAAAAGGGTTTTAAAAATGCCCCCCGCGTCGGGGCCGAGCCAAAAACGGTTCAAACCCCTTCTTCAAGTATGTTCCCCATAAAAAAACCAAAAACTCGTGGGGGGGCCTCCCCTTCTTTTCTTCTCCCTTCTGAAGCGCATTTAATTTTTAACCAGGAAATGTTTTAATCATTGACAAAAAACCCCCTTTCAAACAGAAATTTTAAAAAATTCCCCTTTTGTTGTTTTTTAGACTGTTCTTAACCATTCCCCCAGCTGGGTTCTCCCATAAACATAATTTGTGGCAGGTATTCTTTCTTTTTTTCCCCCAAAAAACCGATGCTTTTTTTACCCAATGAAAAAAATTTGAATAATTTTAGATAAATAATTCCCCAAAAAATAGTTTGACTGGTTTTAGAAGGGGAGAACCCATATAAGGGGAGGCCTTTGCAAGAAAAATAAATTTTGATAAAAGAAAACCAAAAATATGTCCATTGTTTTGAAAACCCGATGTGCTCCCCAAAAATTTTCAACACCCGAAATTTTAAATTTTACCCTATTATTGTTTTACCTGGCATGAAAGGGGGGGGCGATTTAGGGAATACCCCCCAAAGTTGGGATTTTAAAAAGGGGAGAACAGAGTACTTCAGGGGGTGTGGGCCTGTGTTTTCCCCCCGGGCACTTTTAAAATTTTAGTATTAAAACGGGGGTTTCCGGGAAAAGAAAAGGGGTATTTTCCTGAAATTTCTTGTCTTTTTTAAAAAAACAAAAATTATTCCTGGGCCTTCTATTTGCCTTTTTTATAAATTTTAAGGGGTTTTTAGTATGGGGAATAACATTTCCTCCCAAAATTTTTCCCAAGTCTGGGGGTTCTGTTAAAATATTCCTACTTGTAATTTTAAAGGCATTTTGTTTCTTTTGAAGTGAAGCTCTTCTTTTAATTCCATATTTCCCCCAACTAAAAAAATGCCTGGTCATAAAAATACTTCATCCCTTTTTTTGAAAAAAAGGGATTTTTTTCCTTTTTAAAAAACTTCCCCCCTTTTTGATTGGTATTTTTCCCCTAAACATTTTTTTATTTGCCATTTAAAAAAATTTTTATGTGGCCCCCAACGGAAAAAACCCCTTTTTAAAATTTTTTTATTTTGAATATTTTTGATTAAAAAAATTTTAAAATTGGGGGTTTTTTTTTTTTTTGAAAAAATTTTTTTGATT
>NC_051416.1:34787989-34788060 GCF_015228065.2 Penaeus monodon
TTAATTTTGCAAAAAATTTTTTGATTTAAAATATAAAATAAGTTTGAAAATCGGTTTTTAAAAAAAAAAAA
>NC_051416.1:34792913-34793363 GCF_015228065.2 Penaeus monodon
CCCCCCCTGTTACTCGTTGGTAAAAGTTTTGTCAATCAAGAGGTTTCCCCTGGACGTGACCCCAGAAATGTAATTTCGTTAATGGTTGTGGCGTAGCTTTCAGCCCGAGCAGTCTTTGTTTCCCTGCAAATTTGGGAAAGAAAGCCTGGCAGCACTAAAAAATCCCAGTTAGAGGAAGCGGGTCACACAAAAATCGTTAGGCCCAGAGCACGAAAAAGGGGCCCCGGTCTGTGTGAAACATGATTGGGTTTCATTTCCTCTGGGTTTTTAGAGATCAACTTCTTAGTATATATAAGTTGATGGCATTTGATTACAAACACCTGTCATACACTTTCTTAGAAGGTTCATGATATCATTGCTAATCCCGTTATATTTAAATTTTAGAAATTTCTTTTTTTTTTTATAAATCATATTTTTTTTTGAATAATTTCTACAGAGCGATTGTAATTC
>NC_051416.1:34793382-34793962 GCF_015228065.2 Penaeus monodon
TTTAACTTTTCAACCCCCAGAAAAGCGAGTAAGTTTTTTGATTTTTGTTGATATTTTGAATAATACTATTTTAAAATTTTTTTGGGAAAGGAAAACTAGTATGAATGCAGCATGATAAAAATTTAAAATTTATTTTTTTTTTTATATTTTATTCCAATGCTGATACAAATAACAAAATACCTTTACATCTACATTTCCTGACCCCCCAGATATTCGATTACTTTTTCTGGGGTTAATCCGAATGTAAATCATTTTAGTTTAGAAATTCGAAGCAAAAGTTTCCCCTACACAATGCACTAACTAAAAAAAGATTAAAAAGACCCTAAGTTTTGCTTTTGAACGGGTTTAAAACTATAAACTTTAGGGGATATCCGTAGATAGAGATTCCTGGATTTTTAATACGCCAGTCTATGTGACAATTTTTATGCCACAAAAAAACAAACGTTGGGGAAAAACCCGGGAATAAGCAGAGAAAACCCAAAGGGCTATGAGTGGCACTAAATTCGGCCCTTAATCAATATGGAGAGGCGCTGGTCTCATATCAAAGGAATCCCGAGATTACTTTAAATTTCCCCTATTT
>NC_051416.1:34794192-34794395 GCF_015228065.2 Penaeus monodon
CACCATGCAAACCAAAAACAGGAGATTCATTTAGCTGCATCCAGATGCTTTCGTTCCCGAATTTGCATGGAACCAAAGACTGCATCAGCTGAAATCCACGCTCATCAACCATTATACTGAAATTAACATTTCTAGGGTCACGTGTCCATTGGCAAGCCTCTTGATTGTTACACACGTTTAGGCCACCGAGTACAGAGAAAGGG
>NC_051416.1:34797021-34797195 GCF_015228065.2 Penaeus monodon
CTCAAAAAAACCAATTTTGCATCAATATCAATCCAATACCCCGTATAATGGGTGTAGGGTGATGTGGTGGATAAGAAGCTCGTGTGATGTCTAATAAGCCTACACCGAAAGAGGCCTCCTCTCCCCCTCGCGCCCCCCCCCCATCACCCTTTTCCTCCCCCTCCTGCTTCCCTC
>NC_051416.1:34808049-34808137 GCF_015228065.2 Penaeus monodon
GTATAGACCACACACGAGTTCTTCTTCCCATCACCCCCCCTTTTTGTCCCAAACCCCAATATACGATTGATGCAAAAAATAGTTGAGG
>NC_051416.1:34810183-34810668 GCF_015228065.2 Penaeus monodon
CCCTTTCTCTGTTACTCGTTGGCTAAACGTGTGTAACAATCAAGAGCTTGCCCAGGGAACGTGACCCTAGAAATTAATTTCAGTATAAGGGTTTTGATGAGCGTAGGCTTTCAGCCCTGATGCGTCTTTGCTTCCATGCAAATTCGGGAACAAAAAGCCTGCATGCAGCTAAATGAATCTCCAGTGGAGGAAGCGGATCACACAACATCGTTAGGCCTCAGATGCACGAAAGAGGGCCTCGCGTCTGATGTGAACATGCATTTGGTTTATCTTTTCCCCTCTGGTTTCTAGAGATCAACTTGCATTTAGTAATATATACAAGTGTGATGAGCATTTGTATATACAAACACCTGTCTACACTTACTGTATGACGGGTCTCATGATATCATTGCATAACTCCCCTGATTATATTAATTGTAGAAATTTCTTTCTTTTTTTAAAAATCATATTTTTGTTGAATAATTCTACGAGCGCCTTTGTAATTC
>NC_051416.1:34810690-34810818 GCF_015228065.2 Penaeus monodon
TCTTAACTTGCTCAACCTACAGAATAGCGACCCTAAGTTCATTTGATTTTTGTTGTATTGTGAATAAGCTACTATTTTAAATTTTGTTGGGAAAGGAACATCTAGTATAAATGCAGCATGATAATATA
>NC_051416.1:34810847-34811310 GCF_015228065.2 Penaeus monodon
CCAATGCTGATACAAATAAAACATCCCTTTACTACATACAGTCCGTTAGCCTCCCAGATATTCGATTATTTTTGTCTGGATAGTTTGAAGTTTCCGTAGATGTTTTAACCATTTCAGTTTCAGAAATTCGAGCAATAGAAATCCCAGTATCACAATGCACTAACTAAAAAAAAGATTAAAAAGACCCTATAGTCTTGCTTTTGAACTGGGCTTTTTCAAGTACATATAAACTTCAGGGTATATGCCGTAGATAGAGATTCCATGGATATTTCTAATACGCCAGTCTATGCTGACAATTTTGATGCCACAAAAAAATCAAACGTTGGTAATACACTGGGAGATAAGCAGATGAAACCAAAAGGTCTATGAGATTGGCACTAATTACAGAGCCATGTAATCACATATGGAGAGGCGCTGGTCTCATATCAAGGTAATCCAGATTACTCTTAATTCCTCTATTTTT
>NC_051416.1:34811960-34812722 GCF_015228065.2 Penaeus monodon
ATTCTTAAATCCATCCCAACTTAAATCAACCCCCACCCCTCCGAAAACACATACCTTTACCAAAGTAACTCACATTACGCAAATCTAGTTTAGTCTACCCTCCAACATCTCCTCATTTAGTTCAGTTCGCAACAAAATACACCACGTACGCATTACTTGGTCTTTAGTCATAGCCAAACCACACATAAATGTCCATAACATGACCAGTCTACCGACCAGTTTTACAAGTCAAAGGCATTACGCTCTCCATAATAAAAATTTGATAACGATAGTGACGGCAATAAAAGCGGCGAAGGAGAGAATAAATGAAAACAAACTCGTTATTAACTGTGATACTTTTAAAAGCAAAAGTAAATTCGAGAAAGATAAAAATCATATATAAGCAATGACACCAATGGCCATAATGATGATCATAATGATAATCATAAATACAACTCCACACCATTATCAACAGAAGTAATAATCACCATCAACCCCCAAGTCTCGGTGTCTAAAACAAAGACAACATTAATAATGACAGCAGAGATGGCAATAATGTTGATAACAATGCCAGCAGACGGGAAGCATAATAATGTGGCACTAATAAACCTCGCCCTCTTCTTTCGTCTCCCTAATAAGTTGTTGGGTCGTTGCTCACAGTAAGCAGCAACGACTCACTACGACCATTTAGGGCTAAAGGATAAATGATGATTCAGATGATTTTACCCGATTATCTCAGATCACACAGTGCATTTGACCAGCCACCTTCTTAAAGCCCATTTT
>NC_051416.1:34812989-34813122 GCF_015228065.2 Penaeus monodon
TCTCGAGCGCAATGTAACAGGAATCGCTCAGAGCAAGGACATAGTAAGTACACGCTGGGCTCCGCGCGGGACAAATTGGAGAAGGCACATTAGCAAGGTTGTTCATATCTGCAACCAATGGAAAGGGTTTTTG
>NC_051416.1:34814708-34814811 GCF_015228065.2 Penaeus monodon
ACGCACAGGAAAAAGAAGAAGGAATAGATAAATGTATAGGAGAAAGGAAGAGGAGTGATGATAGAATGATAAGTAGAAAGAGAAGAGTAGATAAAGATAAAAT
>NC_051416.1:34814896-34817189 GCF_015228065.2 Penaeus monodon
AGTTATATAAGACCTGAAGGAAGGAGAACAATGAAGGAAAAAGGTTGAGAGATTGAAAGGGAGAGAGGAGGAAAAAGTCGAACTGTAAGAGATGGGAGAAGATGTATGAAAGGGTGGAGAAAGGTGAGAGAGTGGAAGGGAGAGGGAAAATTACGAAGAAAAGGAAGTGGGGAGTGGGGAAGTGAAAAAGGCAAAATAAATGATGGAGAGAGATAGCCTCAGTGAACGGATAGATGGGTAATGGAACCTAGCAGAAAACGAGACGAAGGGAGGGAAACGGGGAGATAGAGGAGAGGGAGGAGAGGGAAGTCGAGGCGAGGACAGAGGAAAAGAGCGAACGAGGGAGGAAGGAGAGAGGAGGGCGAAGAGGTGGAGGGGAAGGGGAGTTAGGAAGGTGGAGGGGAGGGGAAGTGGACCAGTAAGGGAGAGGAGGGGTGAAGGGAGGGGGAAGGGGAGGAGGCGAAGGGGAGGAATGGCAGGCCGAGAGGGAAGAGGATAGGGGAGGATATATGGAGTGGCAGGGTAGCAAGGAGGTGGATAAGATGGAAGGCGCACGAAGGGGAGGACACGGGACGAGGGGAAGGGGGGAGGAGCGGAGGACTAGGGAGAGGGGAAGGGAGCCCCGATGCAGTATGGTGGAGGGAAAAAAAAACACAAGTAAGAGGGGCACGGAAGATGGGGAGCGAAAGAAAAAAAAAGAAGGAAGAAAAAGAAGGTGAGAATGGAGGGGAGAAGAGAGGAGAAGGAAGGTAGAAAGGGAGGGGGAGGCGATAAAGGGTGAAGAGGAGGAGATGGACCAGGGGAGCGACCAGGGGGGGGAGCGGACAGGGCCCCTTGAGGCCGCTTTCCTACGTCGGAAAAGAGGAAGCCAAACCTTGCTTTTTTCTCCCTCTTTATCTCGCACACGACATGCCCATGATTGACCGGGATGAAAGATTGGAAATAATCCCCCTGTTGGCTGCGCTTGTCTCGATCCGTCATTTCATGCATTATATCACTTTGTTGTAAACGTATGTTACCGAGGCAGGAAATTATGCTGAATGGAGAAAAAAATTTCCAGGTTGGACACTGGGAGCAAAAAACGCCAAATTACAAAATAAATTGAAGAACCCACAACATCCCAAAACCAGCGTTACCAACTACGGGGCCGTCCAAGGGGAATTAGGCTCAGGGCAGCGTTCCGTTCCACCGTAAGCAGTGAGGCCCCCCCCGGCGTCGCCGTAGTAGGAAAAAATTAAAAATTAAAAATATGCATTGTGATAATTTACGACACTCCCTTATCCGAAAATCACATCTGCAAATCTGCGAGCAATCATGCATCACAATATCAGTTATTCGGACGACCCACGAGAACCAAAAGGCAATATTTTCACGCCGGTGTAGTATCTGCATTGCGGATGTGAACGATAAGCAAGAGCTGGCGAAGAACTTCATTCTGAGATGAATGGTGAGCGCATTAGCTAAACAACCATATTAGATGGCTGCATTAGCTAATGGCCCATAGAGTATAAAAAGACGGGAAAAAAAAAAACGATAGATGAGAGAGGATTCGACCCCCGGGGAAGATAGACTTTTTTAGACTTTGGCGCGGTGAGATTAACTTAACTAGAGTTTGTTGTGATCGCATTTGAACGACCGATAGGCAAGTGAATCTCGAAAAAAACTAAGAACGTTTTCTGCACTGGGGATTTTAATCACCTTCCGACGACCGTGATAGATGTTTAATATCCAGTTCGGCCAAAAGCGATCCTTCACCGGCCGGAATACACTACAGGGGCAGTCCAAGCATGCGAAGGCGGGTTGTTAAAACTATGATAAAATACTCAAGATAGACGTTTAAAACCTATGCAATAATAGTCGATAAGAACGCGATAGGGTGTTCCTATTGTGGATTCCGTGAGAATTAATTTGGGGCCGTGGGGCGTGTGTGATGGCCGGTCCTCTAAATCAGGGTTGCGTATTTAATGGAGTTGGTGGGAGGAAAAAGGGGGGGAGATTTGAGGTGACGCAAAAGCTAATAATAGTCCGAGTCCCCCCCCCACCCCCCACCATTAAAAAAAAAACCAAAAAATAGCTGCCGCGGCTTTGAAATATGAAATAATAGACTGCCTCTTGTTGCAACAGACGGCGGTTTAGAGTGGTGAAGAGCGTGTTTCATCAGAGGAAAATCAGAGGTTGAGTGAGACATTTTTTCGCCTCCCGATTTTCGTTTGAGGGGAGTTTTTGCCACACATTCGCACACGCAGAGGCAACTTACAAAACATTGCTAGGGTGGAGCTACTTGACTATTATC
>NC_051416.1:34817454-34817559 GCF_015228065.2 Penaeus monodon
ACTCACCATCGATTTATTTGTTATTATACTGTATGTGATTACTTAAATAATTCATCTACACGATGAATTCCTCGGGACGCCGCCCACATATGTCCAAGGAAGACA
>NC_051416.1:34817724-34817915 GCF_015228065.2 Penaeus monodon
ACCCACGCACGGACACTCGAAACGATAGTATCAACGATGACTTCTTACCGAACAAGATGCACATTTAGAATATAATGTAGAATCCATGTCTTAGATAGAAATCGATAATTCCCCTATACTATTAAATAGACCATTGTCGCTAAATTTTGACTGGCTCAAATTAAGTCAAGTTCTACTCAGCGGACCGATAT
>NC_051416.1:34818067-34820466 GCF_015228065.2 Penaeus monodon
GTCCCTACCAGTCACCTTCCACCTCATCACTCTCCTCCATCAAAAATTCACAGCCCCACCCCCTCCCACCCTAATTACACTTCCACATTACCCTCCATCCCTCCATTTCTATCTCTGAAGAGCCCCCACCCCTAAATGGTCTTTTTTTTTTTTTAAGACACCGACCCAACTCACACCCGCCTCCATGGTGATAATGTTGCACACGAGCATATGTGGACAAGAAGCACAACAACAAATTCATCACAAAAACGGACAAAACAATAGGCTGAGATTGGCAGAACTGTTCATACTAATACTCCCGTTCCGAAGTTCTTTTGTACAAGTTGCACAAGATTGCCGAGTAAAAGCAAACAAACGATGAGGAATAGAGGGAAAGGGGGAGGATGGAGGGGGAAAATGGGAGAGGAGGGAGAGAAGGAGAGGAGAGAGGGAAAGAAACAAAAGAGAGAGGGAGGAGGAGAATAGAGGGAGGAAGAGAGAAGGGAGAGGAGATGGGGAAAAATGGGAAGAAGGGAGGAGGGGATGAAGAGGAAGCAGAAGGGTTGAGAGGGAAGAGGGAGGGAAGGGGAAGGAGAGAAGGGAAGAGGGGAAAGAGGGGAATGGGAAAGGAAGGAAGGAAGGGAGCGCCACCGCAGACCCCAAAGCACCGAGAGCACCTTCGGATGAGGAGAGGCAGAGATGCAACAAAAGACTTAGGGTTGTGACCTAGGAAAAGGAGAGGGAAATTGCCCTCTGAGTGGCGAGAGCAGACGAGGGAGAGCGGGACCACAGACAGGATGGAGAGTGGATAGAAGGAGAGGGGGGGAGGACAGGAGAATGTGGAGTATCGAGAGTAAGACGACACATGGAGGCTGAGTAGATAGTGAGTATTATGATGTGATGGGCACGGCGAGATGGAAAGGCGAAGGAGAAGGAGAGATGGAAAAGGAGACGGATCGATGAGAGGAGGAATGAGAGGATTATGAGTGAGGTGTTGAGGAAAGCGAGAAGGAGAGAGAAGATAGGAGAGGAGCAAGAGAAGGAGCAGAGAAGGAGAGAGGAAGCGAGAGAGAGAAGGTGACAGGAAGGAGAAGGAGAAGGACCGATGAGAAGGTGAAGGATTGAGAGAAGAGAGAGGAGAGGAAGGAGAGGAGACGGTTAGGTGTCGGATGTATGGGATGAAGAGACGAGCAGGAGGAAGGAGGAGGGACAGGAAGAGGACCGAGACGCTGAGGAGAGAGAGAGAGAGAGGTTTTGTGACAGGTTGTGAGAGGAGAGAGACGGAGATGAGGACAGAGGTGAGACGAGGGGATTATGGAGAGCGAGCGAAGGACGACTGGAGAGGCGAAGGAGGAGACGGCATCCCCTGAGAGAGAGGACGAGAAGGGAAAGAGGAATAAGGAGAGGAAGGGGAGGAAGGGGAAGAAGAAGTGACAGAGAAAAGGAATGAATGAAGGTGAGAAGAAGGAGGGAGAGGGAGGAGAGGAAGGATGGGATAAGTGGGAAAGGTAGAAGGAGGAAAGGAGGGAGATGGAGAGAAAAGGGGGAAAGGAACGGGATTGAGAGAAGGAGGGAATGAGAGGGAGGCTAGGAGGGGAAAGTGAGAAAGGTAAAGAGTGAGTTGAGAAGAGACGAGGCACAGGAACGGGATAGCAGGAAGGGGGAAAGGGTGAGAGAGAACAGAATGACAAAGAAACAAAAAAAGTAGAGGAGTTATAATTAATGACGTTTGAGAAAATGTTCTATGAGGACGGGGATGATATATAGGAAATATAAAGGGAGATAGAGAAGGAGAGGAAAAAGATATGAGAAGACAAAAGAAGAAAAGGGAGAAGAAGAAAGAGATGAAAATAGAGAATGGATGAGAAAGTGAGGAGAAAGAAGGAAAGAAGCAGGAAAAAAAGGGGAAGAAAGATGGAGGGAAGTGAAGAAGGAAATAGAAGAAATGGAAGGAAAATTAGAGTTGAGGATTAAGAAAGAGGGTGAAAAGGAGGAAGAACCAGCTCAAAAGAATATATAAAAAATAAACAAGAATCATGAGGTACTTTTTCTACCGCCCCCCCCTCCCCCCCCCTTTACCAACCATCTCAGGACAGGTTAGTTTTACCTTGACTACCGTCCCCCCCTCCCCCAACCACCAATGTCCCCTCCCCGCCCCCGCCACTCCCTCCCTTTCCATCCTAGCCCCCATCCACTCCTGATTAGATATTCTACATTAATTCTACGATCATTGCAATTTTTCGTGAAGATAGGAAATGAGGTGAGAGTTTAGCTACGGATGTTGAAGTGTAAATGTTCAAGCAACTGCTGTGACAAATGCATGAGGTACTTCGTTTATATCGCATAAAACAATATGTTGGACCTTCGTTTTTTTTCTCATTGAAATAGCTAAAACGAACTGTTATCGATTGTTGTACATG
>NC_051416.1:34820811-34821387 GCF_015228065.2 Penaeus monodon
GACTAATTTCTCGTTTTATTCATATTATTATTATAATTGCCCATGTGACTTTCACTTCCGCAATTCGTGTTAATCTGCAAAAAATAATTATGCTCACAAATATGAATTTATGGTTTATAATTAAAAGGACACTGTAAAGTTTCCGATGGCATGCTATAAATTTGCTCAGTTGATGAAACTTAATCACGGTTCATTTTCGCGTTTTTTTTTACCATAATCTTTCATAGGGGCTCTGTTATCATTATATAATTAACACTGTCACCATTAAGGCCCTTCCTTATAATTATCACTAATCTCAGGCCTTTTTAATTGCTTTTCTCTCCTATTAGTACTGCTGATAACCCAGCATATTTACATATGGGTAAACACCTTAATTACTTTTATTGATGCATTATGGTACATATTTTATCATCATATATCATTGCCACTCTGGCAAAATCTTATATACTTCGTTAAGGACAAAAGGAAGCAAATTCATTGTTTGTGTTTGTCGTTTTTTATGTTCTTTAAGCGGTTTAAAGGAATAAAAACAGTTTATAGATCCTTTCTATATCGGAGAATAATCACACAAACTAT
>NC_051416.1:34821519-34821778 GCF_015228065.2 Penaeus monodon
TGGTATTAATGTGTGCATAATATGCACTGGAAATGTACGTAAGATAAATGTAATAAACATTTCTGGAATAACAACAAATCAGAAATAATAACGATAACCATTTTTAAAAAAAGGTTTTATTTAAAGATCTATATTAGCACGACCACTAATTCCCTCAGTGAATTAGTTTATCATTATTCATTGTAGATAACGTCATGAATGTTAACATTTGGCAAGTAGATGAAAACCAAAGGTTTAAAATGCGTTTTCTACACCAGGA
>NC_051416.1:34821808-34822067 GCF_015228065.2 Penaeus monodon
AGGTCGTTTCCCTTCCCTGCGGCGCCAAAGGCAATTTACGATTATAAATTTATGTAAGGGACACATGCTGTATTAACGGTCTGATGTTAGCCTGCGGATTTTGTAATATTTCTACTTTTAGATGGTGTAATTTTGAAAAGATTCTTCCGGAGGTCAAAGGTCATAATTATGTCTCACAAACCTTTGTAAGGGACTTCGACAGGTAACAATTCACACTCACACGAGAGATGATTTCCTATGCAGAAAAGACAAAAAAAAA
>NC_051416.1:34823646-34824381 GCF_015228065.2 Penaeus monodon
TTGTAGATTAGAACTTTCACTGAGTTTATTAGTGCAAAGGAGATATATAGGAGCAATGTTGAGGCGGACTGCCAGAAAATAGCGGAATCGTTGTTGACGTTAACATGGGTAGCTTATATGAACGAAAAAGTTGTTCAACAGTTTTTAATTGAAAAGGGAAAAGAATCCCACCCGTTTTTTTTCGAATTTTAATTTTCGATAGATGTTCATAAATCTAGCCTTTTTGTATTTAAGAGTTAGGTACAGTACTAGAAATCGGAAATAACGTATTGAATATGTCTAAAATGTGAATCACCTCGCGCGAAGGCTTCTGGTGTATGGCAACAAAAGTTTTGTCACGGGGTGGCTAATGTTTACTCCGAAAATGTCATCTATTTATAATTAGAAAGTTTTAAAAAAATCAAGAGTTGTAATAGCTCTTTGAGCAGAAATATTTAGAAAATTTATAACAGTCTGGCTTGTGCTTTCATTGCCAGAATCTGCTGGGATATATAGGTCACTCTAAATACTATAAAAATAAATTGAAACGGAGCCTAAAAAATTACTTCAATTGTGAAATAAGTACCATGATTTTAAGGTAAAAGGTACAACTTTCACTAATATTATTTTTAAATGGGAAAATAGGACATCAGTCACGTGTAATATAAAGGTTAAACGGTCACTGAACTTTTACCATTTGTAACGGTTCAAAACGATTCCGCTATTTTCTGGGAGTTCGCACCCCAATATTGGTTG
>NC_051416.1:34825107-34825535 GCF_015228065.2 Penaeus monodon
GCTTTACACTAATTAAAGGTCACTTTGAAGTTTATACATTTGGGCTATTTCACCATTAGTACAATAAACCAATGGGAGCATTTATTTATATCAAGAAATTAATTAACAATGCGATTATTGCGTTTTTACTGAAAGTAGATTGAAAACTGATCGTTCCCTAACAATAAAAGGAACTTGACCTTGAATCGGAAAATCGACACCATTTGCATACAAAATTTCCTTTCCTCAGACAGAAAAGTTATCTACCAGAAAACATCATTACACAACAGTCTATATTATCCACACGTCCAAATCCATCGGATGATAGGGGAATTTTAACGGAGGTCTGAAAAGTGCACATGACAAAAAGGAAGAGAAAAAAATCAGAAAAAAAAAGAAAGAAAGAACCTTAATTCCATCTACCCAGAAGCCTATTACTAACATCCATT
>NC_051416.1:34825567-34826633 GCF_015228065.2 Penaeus monodon
GCGAAAAAGGATAAGAATACGAGCACGATGCTGCAAGGGCGAAATTCGAACTCAGTTTAAAATCCGCACGAAAACATTGTGAAACGATCGTCATCGCTCGCTGACAATTCTAGAGTTCATCAAAAACCATAAAAGGCTCCGTGATCTCGGCAAATATCTTTCGAGAGTGCGGATTGAAAAGGAGGGTCGGCGCTGTGGAGTCACTCAGCATGGGGGAAAGTCGTAACCTGCAAGGTCAATTCGGGATAAATTATTCGGTAACGCTACTCCCCCGATGACAGCTTTCTTCGATTAGATATATGGATGATAAGCACCAACGCGGACAGGCAGTGAGGAAGCCACTACGACAAGACGGGAAACATCGATACGACTTGGACGAGACGCTTGGCGACGGGCCCCCACCGATGGCTTCCCATCTTGAACTCCCGTCCAGCACAAACAGATGGCGCTACGATCGCTGGGAAGTAGAAAGTGATTTTATGACCGAGTGGTACGGGACTTTTAAGGGGGGGGGGGGGCCGGGCTTGTTGTCGTGAGCTGTTTAATATGTGTTGAGATTTATATCGCTGCTTCTTTGTGTTGGCCGCATGTCCGGTCGGCTGCTGTTTTTAACCCGTTCTTTCTTTGTTTCTTGGCTGTTTGCTCGCTGTTTATTATCGAGGTCGATTGTTGGTTGACTTATTGGCCTCCAATTGTCGACATAAAGCGACGACGGCATATATACACTTATTTTGGGGATTTTCGAATATTATTCAGAAACACGGGAATTGGTGAATGTATTGTTTTACATATATTAGTAAAATAAAATTTATCAAATCAAATTCTTCTCTATTGCTCTCCCCTCTCCTTCATCCTCTTCATATATTCTCTATCCTCCATCTCTCTCTCTCATCTATTCTCTAGATATATATCCATATATATATATATCATAATCGCTCTCTCCTCATCTCTCTTCACTTCTCTCTTCTCCACTCTCCTCTCCTCTCTCATGTCTCCTACAGTCTAATCCCTCTCTCTCTCATCTCTCCTCCTACCCTCCTCTATCTGTCTACTACTTTTCCTCTTC
>NC_051416.1:34826696-34826776 GCF_015228065.2 Penaeus monodon
ATTCCTCTACTTCCCTGGCTTTTTGCACGGAATATGAATGGTGTTATGGATGTACAATATGTTCTTGTAAATATAAATAA
>NC_051416.1:34826881-34826963 GCF_015228065.2 Penaeus monodon
ATCCTTGGTTCTGTCACTTTGTGTTGCTGTCTTTGGTCCTGTCTGTTTGTCTGTCTGTTTCTGTGTAAATATGGTATATATA
>NC_051416.1:34827107-34827177 GCF_015228065.2 Penaeus monodon
AACCAGTAGATGACAGCCTATGACATGACCTTATGTATATGGAGTCCGTTTCCCTATGCAGGACGTGAGC
>NC_051416.1:34833259-34833368 GCF_015228065.2 Penaeus monodon
CATCAGGATGAGCTGAGCGTCAGAGGTTTCAAGACTTTAATCAAACTCACTTTTGGTTTTATCCTCCTTCCGTAGTGAGTGGTATGGGGAATGCTCTGTTGTTGGAGCG
>NC_051416.1:34834582-34834824 GCF_015228065.2 Penaeus monodon
ATCTCGAGCTATTATTTTATATATCATTCATTCAGTCTTTATTTCCTTTTGTTTGTCAATGCACATCCATTTACAGTATATGCGTATGTGTAGATAAAAATGGCATACTAGTGTTTTGTCAAAAAAGTTTCGTATATTATCTTCATATGTTTTGAATTGATAATATTACTTGTATTCTTTTCGTCAGATCCAAACTCTGCTTCAGTAAACAGAAAATTTGCTCTGTTACCATTTTAGAACAG
>NC_051416.1:34841170-34841262 GCF_015228065.2 Penaeus monodon
CCCACTAAATGGCTCATTGCCGGGTGTCTCATATGTGTGACGCTGTTCTTCCCGCCCGTCTGCCGGGTGTCTCACCCATGAGACGTAATGTA
>NC_051416.1:34841442-34841533 GCF_015228065.2 Penaeus monodon
GAGGAAGAAAGAGAGATATTTAAAAAAAGAAATAATGAAAACGAAAAATAAAGTTGCGACTTGGGAGGGAGGAAGGGAAACAGAGTTATAT
>NC_051416.1:34841699-34841783 GCF_015228065.2 Penaeus monodon
ATGCGATTGTAACGTTACGAAGAGGAAGTGACGTCATGAAGATGAGGAAGTGACTTCATTACAGACACCATCTTTACTTTCAAA
>NC_051416.1:34841822-34843271 GCF_015228065.2 Penaeus monodon
AAGAGGATGTGATGTCACTTTCAGCCACCATCTTACTTCCACATAGTAGTAAATGACATCACATATGGAAGTGATGTTAGTACTGTTAGTTTCCACGTTTCCTGGCAGGTCAAAGCGCGGGAATTTTCCCGCTTGCACCTCATTCATTACTTGCTCTCGCAATGCCTCGACCATCAAAGATGGCCAGAAGCTCCTCCTGCTCTGAGGTTGATGACCCTCAACCATCAACTTCTTCGGCACCTCCTTCAAAGGTGCCTCTGCGACGCTCTTTGCGCCGATCGTCTTCTCCCCACTCTTCCAGGTCATCCACCTTTTTTGAATACTCCTCCGAGGATAGTGGGGATGAGTGGCTCCCCGGGAGGTCGGAAGAACATCAAGACCCCACATTCGACTTCAGTTCAGATGAGGACCTAGACTACGTCGAACAACTGGACCTCACAATGGATTGTGTGAACCACTATCCATGTATGTTGAATAATTTAGTTCCGTGAATACCCCGGGGACAGACAGGTTCGTTTGGAGGAGGAAGGATAATATCCCATTCCGCCATGGGTTCCGAGACGATCCAGGCATCAAGGCACCGCTGGACATTTCCAGTACATCACTGGAGATCTTATCGTGTCTCTTCAAGGAAGATCTCCTTGATCACATCCTTGAGGAGACCAACTGGTAAGTTATTGCTTATGTGTTCTTTCCATTTTTATCCATACTGAATAAACATTTTGCATTGAGCAGCCAGAATGTATTACTTACTTGTTTTTCTTTTCGACTCAACAGGTATGTAGTCGCCCACCGTCCTGCCGCCACCCCTCACATGAGGAAGTGGATGCCCACGTCCAGGCAGGAGATCATGGCATACCTTGGGATCCGCATGATATAGGGTTGTGAAATCCCTCCAATTATCGCGACTTCTGGAAGATTACAATGTTGGCATGAAAGGTGTTGACGTTGGTGATCAGATGGCCAGTTACTACCCAACGACTCGCCGCTCCAAGGTCTGGCATAAGGAAGGTCATCTTTTTCCTCTACGACATGGCCATTGTCAATGCCTGGGCCATCCATCGTGCCCTAGGACCGGAGGAATCACAGAAGGCCTTCCGAGTTGGCCTCGCCTGTTAGCTCTTGGGGCAGTTCAGAGGCCGACTCTAAGAGCAGTAGAGCTGTACTATGCCCATCTACGACCGCTCCTCCTCGTAATCGAAAGAGAGTTTGGATTCAATACTAAAATATCCATCCATTATAGCAAGTGATGAGGCTGCAGTTTAGCTTTACGAGCACGCAAAACATTGTGTTTGGTTCTCAAAAGTATAAACTTTAATATAATCCCAGGCTATAAAATGGGGCAGGAGGAGCTACTGCGCCGACTGCAACGTCGCTTTATGCACCTACGGGTGTTTTCAAGAGTGGCATGCCACTTTATGAGGAGTGGCGTGTAACAAAAATAAATAT
>NC_051416.1:34843333-34843598 GCF_015228065.2 Penaeus monodon
CTATACTAAACCTTCCCTCCATTATAACAAGTGATGAGACTGCATTTTAGCTTTACAAGCACGCAAAACATTGTCTTTGGTTCTCAAAAGCATAAACCAATATAATACCAAGGCTATAAAATGGGTCGTAAAACTGGAGCTTACGCTCTGACGCTCTGGGCGGGGTTCCCTGGCCACGGCCAATCACCACTATATTTGTAACCCGGAAAGTAGGGTGTATAACACTACGAAACACCTGTCGCGAGTGGGTTAATGACCCTCCATA
>NC_051416.1:34843827-34843958 GCF_015228065.2 Penaeus monodon
TAGGTATACGAGTAACTTTTGTGGATCAATTTTAATCCCCTTTCTCGCATCAGGAAGCTGGCTCTGCATGGGAGTTTTGCCTTTCAGAATTTTTTTTTCGATAGTCTTTTAGAAGGAAAACTATATAAGTG
>NC_051416.1:34868145-34868368 GCF_015228065.2 Penaeus monodon
CAAAAGCAAAAGGAAAACAGTCACGTAGGAAAAGAAACAAGTGTAAGTAACGAATAATTTCAACGGAAATGGATACATACAGATAATTTTGACAAGATTAGTACACAGAACGAACAGAAAACGAAACAGGTCTGGGGAAGTTTTACACTAACGACGAGGTAAAATTAGGCCGTTTCTAATTAACAGGAACTTTCTTCATATTTCATATATAAATTTGTTTTAT
>NC_051416.1:34877306-34877671 GCF_015228065.2 Penaeus monodon
GTCTTTTACAAAATATCATGTTAGGTACCTAGTAAAAAAAATAGCATACGTGTTAGATAAAATGAAATCCGTTATTAGAATGGGAAGTTGAAATATGACTTTACTTGACATACATGTGTGTACAGATAAACACCCATGATACATCAATTGAGTAATTGTTTTGCCTATTTTGCCAACTTTTTAACAGCAATGATTAATGAGATTGTTAAATATAACGGTGCGATTACAAATAGCCAAATCACCTGACAATTTATTCTGAGCGTGTCAGAGTGATTTTTCCAAATCAAGCAGACAATTACCAAGCTAATTAATTATGGAAATGAGGTGAAAGGGAATTTTTAACGCAAAATATCAACATTAATGTT
>NC_051416.1:34878135-34878330 GCF_015228065.2 Penaeus monodon
TTTTGTCGCTGTATACGTTCTGGGTCTCATCTTTTGGTGTTCTGACTCCGTGAATCAAGACGTTCAAGGTATAATATTTTTTATTCGGTATTTCTTTATACGGTCCATCCTCTCTGTCGTATCTGTGTTTCAGGGATCAGACGAGAGTAAAAACCTAGAAGTATTAGGGATTTTGACGAGGAAGCCTTGTCGACT
>NC_051416.1:34890040-34890115 GCF_015228065.2 Penaeus monodon
CGATCATACTAGGCAAAAGCATTGATTCGTGTATATTACTCAATCTTTCATCATGTGGGTATATTCGTATGTGCA
>NC_051416.1:34890611-34890828 GCF_015228065.2 Penaeus monodon
GTCCGTGTGATATCAGGAGTTCATTATCAATTCATCATCTTGGTGTTAAATTCCAAACATTAGATTATTTTCTCTTCTTGTCTTGTATTCATTTATAAGTATGACGTGTTTTGCTTTTTTCGCATTTTTCATATTACAAATAAACGTAAATACGTTTATGTGTACAAATGTTTTTACTCGTTTATTTTAATTGTGGTTCAGTTAACATTTAGTACCC
>NC_051416.1:34890863-34891101 GCF_015228065.2 Penaeus monodon
GATGATAGTCCCCTCCCCCTTTTTTTACCTGTGTGTGAAATGCTGCAGTCAACTTTTTCGAATTTCAAGTTTATTTAATTTTTTCATTAGTTCTTTTTTTAATAAATGTGTGATTTTCATAACTTGACTTAACAATTTACGATAGAGCTTTGACATGGTTTACTTTCACTAGCGTTGTTCCTTTTCGTTATCGACATATTTTTTATTTTTCCGTATTTATCAAATAGCAATTTATTTA
>NC_051416.1:34892035-34892109 GCF_015228065.2 Penaeus monodon
AGAGGAGGGTGAGTATCACTGCAATATATTTGATTATATCGTACATACGGCCCTTATTGTCACATAGCCACCCC
>NC_051416.1:34897472-34897582 GCF_015228065.2 Penaeus monodon
TTTTCTTTTTTCCTTTAATTCTACTCAATCATGCTAAGCAAAAGCATAGATTCGTGAATAATACTTAATCTTTCTTTATGTGGGGATTTTTGTGCATGCAGTTTTTTTGT
>NC_051416.1:34898117-34898334 GCF_015228065.2 Penaeus monodon
GTCCGTGTGAATCTCGAGTCCGATTCGTTATCTTGCCTTGGTGTTACATTTCGAACATTTGAGATCTCTTTTTCTTTTACTTGTTGTATATATATTTATGCAAACGATGTGTTTTGCTTTATTAGTTTTTCGTATTCATAAAAAAGTAAGTAAGTTTTATATGTACAGATGATTTACTCGTTTATTATAATTATGGATGAGTCAACATTTAGTACCC
>NC_051416.1:34898364-34898565 GCF_015228065.2 Penaeus monodon
GATGACATTTTCTCCCCTGTTTTGGCCTATGTGTGAAATGCCACATTCAACAGTTTTCTTCATTTTTTTCAAGCTTATTTCTTTTTTTCATGATTTCCTTTTCAAATAATTTGAAATTTTGATAACTTGAATGATCAATTTCCTTTTGGTTATCGACATTTTTTTTTTTTTTTCATATTGTACAATTTATTTATACTTAGA
>NC_051416.1:34899289-34899366 GCF_015228065.2 Penaeus monodon
TATGTCTAAGCATAACTTACAACCATGTGGGTTGTTTTATCGGCCACTCAGTTGTCCTAAGAGAAGCTGACCCGATT
>NC_051416.1:34912960-34913665 GCF_015228065.2 Penaeus monodon
ACAAGTAGACCACCATGCCCCGTTCCGGTCCTACTTTCATGAAATGAAGTAACAGCCAGCGTCATGTACTTAATGCTAATTGTTTTTAAGGATTCAAAAAGTGTAACTCATGACAAGTAAAAAACGAGGGAGGGGGGGTGTCCTTTTAGGCTAACTACCCATCTTTTCTACTCAGATAATTGACCTTCCACTTCGTACAAAGTATCTCCAGGGGGTGGTATGATTATCGTGACATCTTGTAGTAAGTGATTACCTGTCGTAAGTGATCACCTACTTTCTCCGACTTACCCTCAGACATGCCACAGCAGGTACAGGTACATAGGTACATAGGGTATTACGGTAGTTTTGGTACATAGGTACATAGGGTATTAGGGTAGTTTTGAATTCCCAATTCTCCGTCATATTTGGGCATATATAATAAGGCACTTATGCATATGATAATGAATTCATTTGTACACTGGGCAATTTAATACACTGAAAGTAACTATTGTAAACACTATTAGACATCTCAATCAGAGGATCATAAAACTAGAACATATATTTATTATTTTACTCTGGCGACAACCCAAAATCGACATCAATTGATTGTGCCAACTGTTCGAGTGTGGAGATACTTTAGCTTAGTAATTTTCCTGGTTTTCTAAGAGACAATTCCCTCCAACTATTATTCTTGGCAGGTGAAAGAGGAGACCCGCTACTTATTGG
>NC_051416.1:34920004-34920634 GCF_015228065.2 Penaeus monodon
TAACAATATCACACATTTCATTTATTTGCTCCCTTTCTTAATTTATCTCTGAATGGCGTTCATATGTTAGGATCTCATATATATTGATAACCATAATACCTTGACACATGGATAAGATATACACAATATAAACATTGATGCAAGATGACCTTGAGCATAAACACAACATCCAAACCTCATAAAATGAGCCAATAACCGACTAAATATCCTGAGCTTTACACAAAACATGTCTATCCCTACCGCCAACCAAAAACAGCCTGCCGGCCGGTTGTAAACTCGACAGGAAGTAATAATTCCTTTAGGAAAATCTAAATACTAAATAATGATTTGTCATAATGTTAAAGAGCTTTATGGCCTAAGTACAATGTTTTCCCAGATTCTGTGATAACAAGCCTTTCATGAATCACAACAGCCATTTAAATTCAATACACATGATATTTTCAATGTATAATTTACTCAATTATCTCTGGTTACATCCTTTACTATCTGTGTTATTAACTTGAAAGAAAAAGAACTATACTTCATTTATGTTAACAGATAGTCAGAATTATTCGTAATAACCATAATTACAGACAATTAACCCATTAAGTCCATCCTTTACTAAAATATTAGTACAAATACACCTTGACA
>NC_051416.1:34941989-34943064 GCF_015228065.2 Penaeus monodon
ATTAACGGGTGTAAAATTCTAGATCATTCTGCCTTTATATAATGTGAAAAAGAAAGACGGATATCTCTTAGGATTGCAGTGGCTCACTCAAATTAAATTGAATTGATCAAAAGTGTTTGAGAAGGTATCTAAAGTAAACACGAGAGCTTTATCATCCATAGATGAAATCATTCCATTATACCCGGAAATTTTCTCAGAAGGGATAGATACAGTTGCTAATAGCAAAGCATTATTAGTACTGAAACCAGAGACAAGTTTATGTCTCCCAGGAAGCTTGTGTTTGCATTAAAGCCAGCTGTGGAACAAGAAATTCGCAGATTGGAGGCTGAAGAAACCTGGGAAAGGGTTAACTATTCTGATTGGGGTACACCTTTAGTGGCAATAGCCAAGAGAAATGCTAGTGTGGAGACTATAAAGCAACAGTAAATTCACAATAGCAGGTTGCACATCATCTGCCAAATATTCAAGACATGTTAGCTGTTATAGGTGATTGTAAAGAATTTTCAAAGATAGATTTAAAAGCTGCAGTTTTACAGTTAATGATGGATGATAACTCTCAAGAGATATGTACTCTGAGCACTCATTTAGGAGTGGTCAGACCCAAAAGACTTCCTTTTGGAATAGCATCGAGTCCAGCTATTTGGCAGCAAACCATGAATAAGATATTTCATGCTCTTCCAGGAGTATTTTGTTTTATAGATATTTTGATTGCAGGCAAAGACAAAGAGGAACATATAGAAAGATTACTAGCTGTTTTAGATAGGATAAAAGAAAATGGAATGAAAACACACAAATTTAAGTGTCATTTCTATGTAAACTCACTGGAGTATTTAGGTTTCAGGATTGATGGTAAAGATATTTATAAAACAGATGAGGAAGTTAAAAACTGAAATCACAGATGATACATTTCTGGTACATCACAACAAAGACATGCCTGTAAAATTAGTGTGATGCATCACAAGTATGGTGCAGTATTGGTACACATTATTTTGCTTCAAGATTGCTAAACAAAGCAGAACGAAGATATTCTCAAAAAGAAAAAGAAGGATTAGCATTGGTATATGGCATTAAGAAG
>NC_051416.1:34950729-34951072 GCF_015228065.2 Penaeus monodon
GAGTTAGTTTAGGGTTCACAAACATAAACAATGGCGCTTTCCATCGAGGAGGCTTTTAAGGGCTACTTTTCAGTTATTGTGGCCTTTACTCTGTGTGCCATAGCCCTTGAATTTCAGTAGAAGAAATAGAAAAAGCCAAAAAGACTGTGGGTGAGGAAGTGGATGAACAGAAAAGACTTATTAAGAAAGAAGTTACGAAAATCAGTAAAAACATTCCGCCTAATCAGCGATTGTCTGTAACACTTTTCTATCTGGCCACAGGTAAGCTAAAAAAAAATGAGGATTAAAAATTCTAGACCACTGCTACTGTCTAATTCCAAAACCATGCTTATAGGATTTCAGT
>NC_051416.1:34953415-34953578 GCF_015228065.2 Penaeus monodon
TATCATCAATAACATAGCTATTCTACAGTTTTGTTCAACTAGCCCACATTCACAAATTGTGTAAAGTACTGAAGAAACTATGTTGTTGGTATCTTTTTCATAAATTGGCTGTAGGAATGAGCATGCAGGTTTTTGAAAGTTGCTTCTCAGATACTGAAAAATG
>NC_051416.1:34955759-34955980 GCF_015228065.2 Penaeus monodon
CTCTGTCCATTGATTATAAAACTTACGAAAATAAGGAACCAGTAGGATGGCTAGGAAATCACTTTCGGTGAGTTGAAATAATTATCCTATGATATTGTGTTGTCATACTAAAGTGTTATGCATTTATTAGTTATGAACATGTATAATGTTTCTAAGTATTCGTATGCATATTCTTTTATAAAATTGCAACGATTTTTTTTTTTTCTTATAATTTGTTTCTC
>NC_051416.1:34959110-34959197 GCF_015228065.2 Penaeus monodon
CAAAAAATTTTCTTTACAAAATTCTGAAATCAAAAAATTGTTTTTAATATGGCCCTTATTTTTTTACAATCTTTGCAAAAATGTTTT
>NC_051416.1:34960015-34960206 GCF_015228065.2 Penaeus monodon
TTTGGGGCCCATTGATTAAAAAAACTTCGAAAATAAGGAAAACCAGTAGGAGGCTGGAATCACTTTGGGTGATTTTGAAAAAATTTACCCCATGATTTTTTTCATACAAAAAGTGTTATGATTTATTAGTTATAAAACATGTATAATTTTCAAGTATTGTATGCATTTTCTTTTATAAAATTTTGCAACGA
>NC_051416.1:34960237-34960324 GCF_015228065.2 Penaeus monodon
CGAAAATACTTTGGGGCAAACAAAAGTATTTTTATCTAAAATTCCGAAACTTCCTTCAGTAATTCCCACGTTCCACAAATATATGGG
>NC_051416.1:34966541-34966622 GCF_015228065.2 Penaeus monodon
TTTATTATTTTAAAAATGTGTGTGGTTGGGGGGGTGGTGGTCGGTGGAGTAGTATGGTAAATAGGTTAGATTTTTTAAATT
>NC_051416.1:34969200-34969513 GCF_015228065.2 Penaeus monodon
GATGTATCTGCATCTCACAGACAAAATTTTCTCTTCCTTTTCATGAAAGGGAACAATAGCAAATGAGTGCAATGATGTTCATACGCCCTGCCCGAAGACCTCCAAATCTGATTTTCATAAAACGTTAATTACTTAAGGTTCATGCTGTTTTAGGAAGTGCACACCCTAACGGAATGTAGTGGCGGGGATGTTGCGTGAAGCAGCTGGCACTCCCATGAATAATCAACATGTGAACTTTGTATCGGACACGGCTGTCGTGACGCTGCAGCGCTGCATATGCTGGAATTTTGCGGGAAGAAGGCGGAAGGCAGAC
>NC_051416.1:34969758-34969921 GCF_015228065.2 Penaeus monodon
ATTGATATTGATAAGTTTATTTAGCTCAAGTAATACACAGAATATATATGCAGATTTTTAAGAGAAAGCTGGGCCTCTTTGAGAGAAAATCTCTCGATCAGGCACCTTACAATATTCAAGACAAATGTCACAATACCAATAAGAATTTTTGAATAAAATTAAC
>NC_051416.1:34969959-34971314 GCF_015228065.2 Penaeus monodon
AGAATTAAAAACAGTTTAAACTTTCACTCTCCTTGACTGAAGGTGACAGGCTATTCCAGACCTTAACACCACGATAAACAATTAAAGTTTGTGTCTGGTGACTTCTAACTAATGATATTTCCAAAGACCTTTGTCTTAAAGGGTACCTATTAGTTATTTTTGTATGGAATAAAGCACAATCTATGGAACATGATAAGGCTTTGTAGACAAATAGTGCAGAACAGTACGTATTTAATTCCTAATATTTAAGAGTTACAGTTTTGAAAAATTCATTAGTGTTCTTTTGTTTTCATTAACATAATTATCCTTATAATACGCTTTTGTGCATCATATACGGTTTGCATTATCCCATACTGTATTACAGTAGAATATCTGGCTATATATAAGTGAGTAATAGATGCACAACATTGTTTGAGAATCTAGTTTAGATCTTATGTGCTATAATATGATAAACTGTTTACATAGCTTTTTGTGTACATAATGTATGTGTTTATTCCACTTCAATTTTCCGCAATAATTACTCCCAGAATGTTCGTATGAGTCTCTCTGTCAAGAATTATGTCTTCTATTCTTATAAAATCAATTTGGGTTGGGACAACTTTTTTCTCTTAAAAGTTAGGTTGTGACTATTTTTCTTATCGATAATGAATTTGTTACTCTTTATCCACCTATTAATCTTAATAATTTCCTGGTTTATATTACTGTCAGTGTTGGGAAATGAGAATCACTTAAAAATACCACTGAATCATCTGCATATAGCATAAAATTTAACAGTTTATTAAGTCATTTGTCAAAAGGATGAATAATAATGGTCCTAGCACAGATCCTTGCAAAATTCCACATTCCTTTATTTCAAAATCAGATATATCACTGTGGAATTGAACAATGTCTACGATTTTTTATGTATGAGTAGAAACATTTCTTTAAAACACCTCTAATGCCATAATATTTCAGTTTGGCATGTAATATGTCAGGAGAAACCGTATTAAATGCCTTGCTCAGATCAATATAAGTTCCAACAGTAAATTCATTTTTAAGTATATGGCAAGTAAAATCAATTAATTTAAGTTCAGTTGACTTTCCCTTTCTATAACCATCAGTTAAGATGTCTTATTCCATACAGAAATTATTAAGTCTGGCAAACATGAGCTCTTTAAGTAATTTACTAAAAACTCCTAAGACTGTAATGGGACAGTAGTTTTGGATAAATTTATTATCTCCATACTTGTATATTGGGGTGATCTTAGCTATCTTTGAAAGATCAGGATATATGCCTAAGGTAGAAGATAAATTAAAATGTCAACTAGGGTTTAACAATGGAATAAGTGGCAGATTTAATTTAACTGGGTACTGAC
>NC_051416.1:34971519-34971666 GCF_015228065.2 Penaeus monodon
TTGAGCTGGCGAAATCATGTTGTTGACTTGCCACGAACTTTCCCAAATCTCTCTCTGAGCGGGACGAGAGGCAGGATCCCCCCGAAGAAAGAGGATGATAAACCCTCATGATTTCCTCCTCCCATTTAGTTGTGAAACAATTTAAGC
>NC_051416.1:34976408-34976488 GCF_015228065.2 Penaeus monodon
AGTCCTTTTTTGTCCTTTACAAGGCTTTCAAATGTAATTCTCAGATTCAGACAAAGCATTTTTTTCTCTCTCTCATCTTC
>NC_051416.1:34978150-34978395 GCF_015228065.2 Penaeus monodon
TGGACGCAATACAGTATTCCCTGCGAGTGAGATCCACGTTGGACGTTTCTAACCATTCTGCCAGGATAATAATACTGAATTTATGTATCATTTCCCCGAAATAATTCACACATTTCCTATTTGTGTTGGTCACCAAAAATTAGCACGTTTTCCAAGGCGGATTTATTATTTAATTAAACCTTCCCTAAAAAATATCTCGGCGTCTTGGCGGGAGTTCTTGTGGCAATAAAGGCTTTACCCCATGA
>NC_051416.1:34978503-34979255 GCF_015228065.2 Penaeus monodon
TGCAAGGTTTGCATTATAACATTTCATGATCATAAAGAATACACACGTGTGTTAACATCGTATCTGCCATCTGTGTTTCAGATTCCGCCTGCCCGTTCCCTGGCGTCGTCTGGTAGCTGCCTCGAAAGAGAGGCTGCTGACGCTAGCTTCACACCTGATGTAGCGACTCTGACTACGCAACGGTACAATAAGACAGTCAACGACAAAAAGAACAATGAAATCACTGCTAACAAAAGACATGAGGACGGACGGAGAGAGAGATGAGGTAATCACAGATAGTGTTGCTTTCTTCGTTGTACTTGTGCCAGATCTCCTAGGATACCACATTACGTCATCTTTTCACATCACGAAAACGGAACGTCAGGAATATGTCATCATATAATGCCTAATGGAGTAAACTTGAAGTACAGACCTACCATAAGGGATCCCAAAACCGGCGAGAGAAGGAGTCGTCATAATTCAATTATAGATCTCAGTACCGTGGAATTATTTCACTCTGACGTATTTTTTTACTTTTTGTTCGTGTATCTGAGAGAAAAATTCTTTACAACTATGAATCTGATTTCCCTCTGTAGTAATGGCATGGGGAAGAGCGGAAGATAAAGAAATTGTTGCAAACGATATCAAGTCACAAGAAGAAAGAAAGGAAAATGGATCAAGGACGGCAATCCGTTGCGAAAAGTAGCTGTTGTAAAGGCCAGACATATATCATATATATGTTTCTTACGAAAAGACAAAATTACTTGAGCTAT
>NC_051416.1:34979371-34979567 GCF_015228065.2 Penaeus monodon
CCAAATAAAGTTAATAGTTATTAGTTTTATATTATTTAAGGGTTAATGGAACACGACCAAAATCATTACTTACTATTTACATGTCTCAGTATTTGTAACTGTAATACTAGAATAATTATACATTCATTTAATGTTATTTTATTCACAATTAATATCGTGTCAAAGAAAGTATTTTAAACTCATATCCACCTGAGGG
>NC_051416.1:34979740-34980042 GCF_015228065.2 Penaeus monodon
CAGGCAGTGAACATAAAGTTCGGTGGTCATTTGGTGAGTATAAGACTCACAAAACAAGGAACCAGTAGTAGGGCTGGAAATCATCATTTTCGGTGAGTTGAAATAATTACCATATGATTTGATGTTGTAATACTAAATTTCTTTATATTAAGTGTTATGTAGTTATTAGCTATGAATATGTATAATATTTCTATGTATTAATATGTTTATTCTTTGATGTAACTGTAATACTAAATGTTCTTATATTAAGATTTATTTATTTATTAGTTATGGACATGCATAATACTTCAATGTATTGATAA
>NC_051416.1:34981708-34981984 GCF_015228065.2 Penaeus monodon
CTTCACCTTCCGCATGATCATCAAAGGTCTTGATGAAAAATTACACTACAGTTCGAATTCGTTCCGGCGTTGTAGTGAGTGCTCAGGAATTCGAAACATACAGTCCTGTGGTATAGCATCAACTTAGAAAAGCGCCTTTTGATGCGGCTACGACAAGACTTCTTTCGCCGCCCTAATGTTTCCTAAAAAGCTAAGGAAACAGTTACATGTCGCGTAAGCATAGAGAGTTTGTGTGTCGGGGTGAATTGTGGAAGTTATTCTCTCCCCTCTACCCCC
>NC_051416.1:34987371-34987874 GCF_015228065.2 Penaeus monodon
AGATATAAATATAAATACAAAACCAGAAGCATTAAGTAAAAAGGATGTAATTCTAGGAACTGGAAAGCCGGTCCTGGAGTCAGCAACCAGCAGCTTCGTTCTCTTGGGTTGGAACTAGTTGGAAGTGAGAGCAAAACATCACCTTTTTATAACAAGGCCGTATTTGCAATTCTCCCCCCCCAAAAAAACACAACTAACAGCTATCCTCAAGCCAGAATGGTACTAGTCCAGAACTCCCTGGCACTGAGGTCCCTATTGATTCATAACAGCATTCCTTGTTTCGGTGTGGCACTAAGCCAAAGGCGCACTGAAACAAGGTCCCTAAATGACGGCACCTAACATCACACCCCGTTTCAGTGTGGCACTAGGCCAAAGGCGCACTGAAAAGAGGGTCCCTAGGCACATTGTTTGTCAGAGAGAACAGGATCCTGTACACAAGACGTCAGGACTGCAACCCAAGGGTCGTCATTTACTGGCTCATCCTCACTGTCTGGAGCAGCATC
>NC_051416.1:34988667-34988885 GCF_015228065.2 Penaeus monodon
GAATATCCATTGAAACTCGTTCTAAGGGGTAGAGAGCAAGAGGCGCTTCTGCCATTGGCACCCGTTGAGCAACTCCTCTGGATTGCTGGCAGGTAAGACATCGTTCCACATAATGCCTGACATCCTGTAACATATTAGGCCAGTAAAACATACCACGGAGGTTCTCATACATCCTGTGTATCCCTGGGTGCATAGCCAGTGGTGGTGTATGTGCTGTT
>NC_051416.1:34989240-34989361 GCF_015228065.2 Penaeus monodon
CTGCTTGAAGATATACACTAAGGGTCGGTGGTCAGTGAAGACAGAGAACTTACGACCATACAAATAAGGATCGAACACCCTAACACCCTCAACCACTGCTAAGGCTTCACAGTCTATAGCC
>NC_051416.1:34989990-34990104 GCF_015228065.2 Penaeus monodon
GGTACTGAGACCAAAAGGGAGACGCCGGAACTGGAACAAGCGATAGCCATCACTGTTTTGGGTCGGTCATCAGGGTGAACATCTACACTCCAGTATGCTGCCCTAGCATCAAGT
>NC_051416.1:34991052-34991175 GCF_015228065.2 Penaeus monodon
GTCAGTGTTGGTTTCTCTGGGTCCACATCAACAATACCTATCTGCATAGAGTGAGCATCAGTATATGTGACTGGGAATGTACAACCTTCAGTGGTAAGGCATGCCCAGTCTTTCTTGGCATCA
>NC_051416.1:34992791-34993132 GCF_015228065.2 Penaeus monodon
ATCCGAACGAGCTGGAGAAGTCACACGCGAGGCAGGCTGACTATAAGGGCGAGTCTCGCGGCGCTCTTAAAGCTTCTCGTATCTCTCTTGCCTGGATGTTCCCTTTGGCATACTCGTAAAACAGTGCGTGAGACTGTAAACAATACTGCTCAGTGGCCAACGATAACTCCCTTAGCGACTAAGAATATTCTCAGCACCTTACGAAGTCAACAGAACAGGTCCAGCACACATTATCATACACGAAAGCACTGCACACAAGTACGAATATCAGCCAACATACAAAGGGATGATACAAAAGAAAGCCAGAAAAAAAAACAAAGCCGGCCAAAGGAAAGTTATTT
>NC_051416.1:34993432-34993552 GCF_015228065.2 Penaeus monodon
CCTACTAAACATACGCACTTAGTTACTGACAAGTAATACACAAGAAAAAAAACATTAAATTTCACCAAACAGAAAGGTAGCATAAAAAAAAAATCCCACCGCTGCACACCAAAATATTCC
>NC_051416.1:34995463-34995829 GCF_015228065.2 Penaeus monodon
ACTTGCTAATATTACAATGTGATGATGATAAAGCATTTATCTCCTATTAGCTTCATCTCCTCCTTTCTTTCCCTCCTTGTTTTCTTGTCATTTACGGAGATATTTCGAGACCTAGTAATTAAGTTCGAGCTTCAGTCCAGTGTTCATTTGGTCATCTAGGCTTAAGGTCTTCGGCACGAGACTAGGGCTTCTTTTATTGTATTCCATGACCAGGGTTAACGTTTGTTTCATGCCCAAACTCTTTTTTTCTAAATGCTGAAAGCAATATTTATATCAGCTACAATCACTGTGGTGAAGCATTCCGCTGGGAAGGAAGGCCTTGAGGGAAATTCCGTAATGTAAAGCAGAACTGATGGTTGTGCTGCA
>NC_051416.1:34996705-34997324 GCF_015228065.2 Penaeus monodon
AAAAAGAGTAAAAGCTTCGGGGCGGAGGCCAGAGATGCTACTTTATTGAGCAAGTCACTTTTTTCTAAACCAGCTAGAGCTACTGTCAGTGCAATAAATGAACAACGAAGAATGGGCCAAGAAAACACACGAAATCACTATAACTATAAATTGACTCTGTGTTCCCTTGTGTAGATAGTGTATGAGTATGTTTGGCAGTGTGTGAGGAGAGGGAAGAATCAGTGTTAAAAAAAATAATAATAATGAAATAAGAAACACTAAACACGAGTGTTCTTTTTGTATTAAACTTTCTGGTTCATTATAAAGAAAGAGTAACAGAAAACCAAACACTATGTATGAACACAACCACCAGAAAGCTAATATTAAAAGAATAAAATACTAAATTGCTCTCTCGTGCAGAAAATCAAAATTTATTCTCCTGTGATTTAAAAGATTCTTTAAAGTAGAACACCGCTGTGTAGGTATTTCTGATTCACGCTTGATTTATTACCCATTTTTTTTCTTTTAATTCAGTTTTATCTATATATTTTATTTATTTGTTTACTGATTGTTCATTGTGCCATTTCTTTTCTCAAGACTAAGGAGGGGAAAGCTTGCAGTGTGCAGATAAACGATCCGC
>NC_051416.1:35017796-35018128 GCF_015228065.2 Penaeus monodon
ACGTTCAAAAGTTTGATTTCCCCAGCCTTTTTTTATGAATTTGTTTAAATTTTATTTATAATGATATAAAAAACAATAAATGGAAGAAATACTAGGTTAACCGTTAAACCCCCTTTACAAAAAAAAATTTTAAAAAAATCTATTTATTTCCAAAACCCCGCGGAAAACAAAGGAAAAACCGGCGGAAAAAATTTAAAAAAAGAATCTTAACTCTTTAATTATTTAATTATTTTTTAAGAATGGGACAAAGTATTGTTTTTATAACATTTTTTTTTAAATTAAATGCAAAATTTTTCTGTTCTTGTCACTGAAACAACCCCATTTTTTAAAAA
>NC_051416.1:35018154-35018256 GCF_015228065.2 Penaeus monodon
GGGGGGGGGGGGGATGTAATGGACAGAATTTTTTCCATAAATATTGTTATTTCGGAGTTCATTGCGGTCACGGTGTGTATACAAGTGGTTTTCCTGTTGTAG
>NC_051416.1:35018477-35018700 GCF_015228065.2 Penaeus monodon
TTTTTCCCCCTTTTCCCTCTTCTCCCTTGTTTTTCATCTTTCCCGGGACTGATTCAGTGAAAAAATTTTTGGCATATCAGGTCCCGAATCAGACGTATGCCCCCTCTGTGGGTTCGTCGTAATCAATTTTTTATCTAAACATCATCAGAAGATTCCAGGGCGGTCCATTCCGAAACGCATTTCAAAAAAGGGATGGCCATCCCCGCGTGAAAAGCGGGGCCCG
>NC_051416.1:35019095-35019531 GCF_015228065.2 Penaeus monodon
AAAAAGTACTTTGTACAGCAAACCTTTTTCCCCTTTTCATAAAAAAAGGGCAAAAAAAAACGACCAAAATTTTTTAAAAAAAAAAAGGGAAAAAACTAATCAACTGCAATTATACTCGTGAAAAGAACCTTTTATAAAAATTTTTTAGAAATTTTAAAAAATTTTTAAAACTAAACCCTTTCCCTCTAAATTATTCGAAGCCGGGGAAAAACCATTTAAAAGACTTTGTTTGTCAGCCTAATTTCAAAAAAGATTTCCCATTTCAAGCGGGAAAAAAGGGAAAAACCCCTTTCTTTAGGCCCTTCAAGGTTTTACATGTCCCGAGGTGAGCGTCTAATCGTAGGAGGAGGGGGCGGGGGGAGGAAGGGAAAGGGGTTTGAGGGGGGAGGGGGGAGGGGGAGAAGAGGAGGGGGAGGAGGGGAGGGAATGGTTCGGG
>NC_051416.1:35019620-35019852 GCF_015228065.2 Penaeus monodon
GGGTTTAATTTTTGTTTGTTTGGGTTTTTGCGGGTTTGTTTTTTCGTTACTTTTTCTCTAAATTTTCTAAGATGGTGTGCTTTTTTTGAAACGATTTCGAGAGATTACTTTGGGTTTGGGACGCTCCCGAGAGTCGCTCCGCAGCTTTTGGGACTGTTGCTAAACCCCTTTTGCTAAATTTTCCGGGGAACGTGTTCTTTTTGCAAAATGTCTGTGTGGCGGGGGAAGCCTC
>NC_051416.1:35019869-35020149 GCF_015228065.2 Penaeus monodon
TACGGACATTCCCGAAAACTGGGAAATTTTTTCATTCCCTGAATTCGACAAAAAAAAAAAAAAGCATTTTTTTGCCTGATTTCCTTAGAAGGAGAGAAAAAAAAAAAAATTTTCCCCATTACAGGATTTTTTTTCTGTTGTTTTTGTGTTTTTTGGGTTGTTGTTTTTCCCTTCCTCTAAATTTCGACAAAAAAGGGGGCCCCTTCTCTCCCCCTGATTTGACAAAAAGGGGCACTTTTCTCCCCCTGTTTTCGGTTTAAAAATGGCATTTCCCCTCTCA
>NC_051416.1:35029724-35030249 GCF_015228065.2 Penaeus monodon
TATTTATTTATAATAACAAATATAATTTCTTTTATAATATATAATATTATTTTTTATTTTAACTTATATTTATAATATATATTTTAAAAAAAATGTACACTAACTTATATAAAATTTAATATATATATTTATTTAATTTAAATAAAATTAATATATAGATGTTATTTTTGTATGTTGTTTTAAAAAATTATTTGTCAATTTTATTTACAATATATTCAATTTAATATATTTTAATTAATTGTAAAATTATATTTCATTGTATATATATAATATTTATAATAATAATATATAAATTTAATTAATAATTTTAAAAATATAAAAAAATTAAAAAGGGGCGGGGATAAAATTAAAATAAAAATTATTATATATAATATTTAAAATAATATTATAAAATTATACTATATTAAAAATGTTTGATTGGGTTTGCAGGATAAATTTTAATTTAAAAATATAATAAAAAATTAAAAAGAAATAAAAATAAATTTATAATTAAAAAAATTTAATGTATAGGTTGTGAAAAACCTT
>NC_051416.1:35030346-35030475 GCF_015228065.2 Penaeus monodon
GGGTGTTATTTTGGGGTTTTGCCCCCTTTTTTAAAAAAAAAAATTTTTCATTTTTAAATTCTTTTAAAAACTTTTTTAAATAGATATTTAAATTTTATAAAACATTATCTTTTAATTTTTTGTTTTGGT
>NC_051416.1:35030682-35030926 GCF_015228065.2 Penaeus monodon
GGAAAAAGAGGGAGAAATTATATTTGTGTTGGTTTTTATTTCTTAATTTATTATTAATTATATATTTTTAATTTTTTTTTATTTTTTTTTTTTATCCCTTTTTTCTTTTTTTTTTTATTATTTTAAAATTTTTATTTTTTTATGTTTCCCCCTTATATTATTTTTTATTATAAAATTTTTTTTTTATTTTTTTTTTATATTTTTGTTTTTCTTTTTTTTTTGCCCTTCTTCCCCTTTATTTCCC
>NC_051416.1:35030977-35031248 GCF_015228065.2 Penaeus monodon
GCCCTTACCTTTTTTTTTTTTTTCTTTATATTTTTTTTATATTTTTTATTTATTTAATGTTTTGTGCTTGTATATTTTTTTTTATTTTTTTTTTATATTTTTTTTCTATTATTTTTTTTTATTTTGTATTGTTTGGGTTGTGAAAATTTATTTTTTTTTATTTTTTTTTTTATATTTTTTTTATATTTTTATATTTATTATCTTGCTGTTTTACATCTAAGGGGGCTAACCTGGGGGTGGTGGAAAACCCCCCCTTTGCTTCCCCCCCGGG
>NC_051416.1:35033735-35034024 GCF_015228065.2 Penaeus monodon
CTTTGGGAAAACCCTTTAATTTTAAACCCTATAGTGTGTACTATATATTAAATGTTATCACAATAATAAAATAATAAATAAAATGCTAATATAAATAATTAATATATTATAATTATATAATTAATATAATAATAAAATAAATAAATATATTATATAAGAAATTTTATTATTATAGATATATTTTTTATAAACCTATAATGTATTTTATATATAATATTATATAAATTTTATTAAAATAATTATTATATAAAACATTATATGTTTTTTTGAATATTTTTATATAAAATTC
>NC_051416.1:35034279-35034348 GCF_015228065.2 Penaeus monodon
AAGTAGGTATGACATACATTTTGTTTTTATTTATGGGTGTTTTTGTGGGCGCACGATGCACATAGTGCA
>NC_051416.1:35034420-35034761 GCF_015228065.2 Penaeus monodon
GCTGTGGCGCGCGGTTGTGTAGGGTGGTGCATAAATATTTGTCTGCCCCTGCGAGCATCACGGCAATGGGCGCAAAGGCTGCCGGCGTCGCCCGGGGGTCGAGACCAAGGACCCGGGGCGGAGACCAGATCACTTTAAAAAGTATTAACGTGACGGGTTTTTTCCCCTGCGGTCTGCGTAAGCCTTTTCCCGTCTTTGGGCGGCTCGGGTCTGCCTTCGTGCCGTACGGAAAATCGTGTCTGCTTTTACATTTCCCAAAACATTTATCACATTTTCCCTTTGACTTTAAAAACCACACAAAATTTTATTACTACAACATTTCATTTTCAACACACACACCA
>NC_051416.1:35035076-35035725 GCF_015228065.2 Penaeus monodon
GTGGGGGGGGGGGGCTTTGTATTTTGGAGAACTTTTCATTCAGTTTCTGGGATTTTAAATGAAAATTTAGAAGCTATAGACGGAGAGCAATAGATGTAATACACCAAAGGGGAAAATTTTCTGCAGGCCCAAAAATTTCACAAAAATTTAGACAGAAAATTAAATGTATGGCCCCCTTAAAACACCAAAACCCCTGGGGGCCTTATCGCTGCGGAATATTTCGGGACCAATAATTTCCTGCCTCTGATTTTAAAGGCTTCGTGATCTACTGTAGGGTCCATTTTATTTGGACTGCTAGGGAAAAATTTTAAAGGGAAAGGATATTTTCCATCTCTGCACGAAATATTTTCCTTTTTTTCTTAAAAGATATCTTTAAATTTTCCCTTTTCCGCGTTTTTCCTTCGAATCGGGTCATTGCTCAAAACGAGGGGGTGTTTGCATTTGACCTCCTTTTATCCATTCGTGGGCAAGTTATTGCTGGGACCATCACTTGTTTTTGACGAGTTTATCTGGTCTTTTTTTTGGAAAACATTATCTGTATTCGCAAGATTCAGATTGGCCCCTTTTTTATTTTCAAACCCTCATTTTTCCACGCGTTTTTTAAAATTCAAAACGGCTTTGTTTAACTCCTTTATTACTTTGAGTAAAA
>NC_051416.1:35035907-35035995 GCF_015228065.2 Penaeus monodon
TTTTTGCATTTTTCACCTTATTTTCCACTGCGTTTCAGCAATTTATAAACGGGTTTGTTAAACTCCTTCATTACGAGTAAATAATTTT
>NC_051416.1:35039308-35039376 GCF_015228065.2 Penaeus monodon
CTAACAAGCCATCCTTTACTATCTTCAACACCAACAAGTCTGTCGTGGACAGATACGCATTATTCGTA
>NC_051416.1:35041536-35041673 GCF_015228065.2 Penaeus monodon
TTAGTACCCTACCCTACTCCAGTGAATACAGGTACATCTTCACCTGCGTCGACAGATGTACTAGATGGCCAGAGGCAATTCCTCTTGCTGACATTCATGCTGATACTCTAGCACAAGCCTTTATTGCTGGTTGGGTA
>NC_051416.1:35043891-35044272 GCF_015228065.2 Penaeus monodon
GAAAAACAAAAAATATTTGTAATATCAATATTTTCGTTTTTTATTTGGTTTTTTTGCAATTATTATTTCATTTTCATTTTCTAAAATAGAACTATTGTTATTATTATTTCATTACATTTTTGTTTTTTATCTTGACCATTTTATTAAATTTTTATTATTATTTTTTTGTTGTTATCATTATTTTACCATTGTTTTTGTTTTTTTGTTTGTTTTTCTTGTTGTTTTTTTTCGTTATTGTTTTTACATTTTCTATTTCTAAACCCCTAAAATAAACATTATCTTTATAAGATAATTTTTAAAATTTAAATTTTCTTACATTTTTGTTTTTCTTACTAATACCTTATTATTTTTATTTTCATCAACGTTTTTACTATTTTATTT
>NC_051416.1:35044405-35044604 GCF_015228065.2 Penaeus monodon
AAAAATTTATTGCTTTAAAACCCATTTTTTTTTTTAAATTTATTTTCTTTTTTATTGTTGCTACTTTTGTTGTCATTGTTAAATTTTTTGTTTTTGTTTTTTTGTTGTGTTGTTTTTGTTGTTTTGTTTTTGTTTTTGTTTATTTTTTTTTTTTTTTTTGTATTTTATTATTTTTTATTAATTTATTATCTTTTTTTTT
>NC_051416.1:35044655-35044748 GCF_015228065.2 Penaeus monodon
TTTTTTTTTAATTTATCATTCATATCTTTTCTATCTTTTTTATATTATCTTTATCAATATTATCATTAGATGAATGATGATGAAAAATGATTT
>NC_051416.1:35045827-35046415 GCF_015228065.2 Penaeus monodon
CCTTCCATTTTAGATATATCTCCCTTTTTTGTTTTATCTCTCGATTTCTTGTTTTGCGGGCCCATTCCCTAGGATCGGGTGTTGCCGGTGCAACTACTGTCTCTGGGTTTTGATCGTACCTTTTTTTCGGGTTATTTGAAATTGGTTCTGGCTTTTGCAGATACCAGTGTTGAAGTTTGCAACCTTGTTTGGTCTGTGAAAGTACCCCGTTTTGGGGCTAGCTAAAGGGCATCCGTTTTCATGTGGTAAACTGTTTTTTTGGGAATCGACCCATTTCGGCAGTTGGGGTCGCTGCCATTCTTGATGATTTTTGTTTGGAGGAAATTTGGGTTTTTGTAGTTTGATTTTGGGGCTGCAAAAATGAGCCCTTCATTTTTCTGATTTCAATCCGATTTTTTTTAAACCCCTTTTTTAAATTGGGTTTGTTGATTTTTACATCCCCAATTTTTTCCGGGGTTTTTGGGCATATTTTTTCCTTTCCCCATCTTTTTTTTCCTTCCCCTTTTTGGGGTTCTTTATTTTTTCTGAAGCCCTTTTGGGGGTTTTTTTTCCCACTTTTTTGATAGGGATTTTGCCCGGGCCCCCTTT
>NC_051416.1:35046891-35047007 GCF_015228065.2 Penaeus monodon
ATAAAGAGCGGGATTCCTTTCCCCTTCACTTTTTTTCCCAGATACTTTTTAAGAATCTTCGGATCGATTCTTTGATGGTCGTGTCGAGAAATCGGGTTTTTCTGGCTTTTTGAAAC
>NC_051416.1:35048260-35048885 GCF_015228065.2 Penaeus monodon
CCACTTCCCCCATTTTTCCCTTTTTCAGTGGGCCCTTTAGCAGATTAGGCTTAATTTCCGCCATCCATTCTCTCAGAGTTACACGATGTAAACAACTTTTTACATCCATCACTGATCGGTAACTTTACTGCTGTCAGTTCATATACATTTAATTCCACACGCCTTAAAGTTAAGTTGTCTTTCATGTCCCCGCTCGCAAACACCACTCTAGAACAGTTTCAATCTCGATAATGATGAACAGAATTCATCACGGCCTAGAAACAAAGGAGCGCAACCGAACCGCTACAAAGTCTTTTTCGTGATTTTTCCTGCCTTGATTTTTGTTCCCATTCGATCTTTCCTGAACGTGGGCACAGTTGAAAGGGGGAAGAGGCGCTGCAAGGGCACATGCCATTATCTTTCTTCGGTAGCCTAGGTAGCAAAACCTATAATGCCGTTCAGTAAGCCCTTTCCCTCAACTCATACGCAAAACCCTTTCATCATACTCTTGAGGAGAGTGTGTGTGAACTTATTAGAATTAGTGAGGTTGTTTAGGTGAAAAACAATTTTATATGAAGTGAAATGTCTGCTAATTGTGCTGTAAATAGGTGTTTATTGTTGTGGTTTATTATTTGCAACGTGCCCA
>NC_051416.1:35051819-35052087 GCF_015228065.2 Penaeus monodon
AGTTTTTGTCTCCCGCTGCGAGCATCACGGCAATGGCAGCGGGAAGGGGCGCTGCCGGCGTCGCCGGGGCTCGAGAACAAGGAGCCCGTGGGCGGGGAGACCAGATCAGCTTTAAACAGTATTAACGTGACGGGTTTCCCGTGCAGGTCTGCGTAAGCCCTTTGCCTGTCTGGGGTCGGGCTGCGGCTCTGCTCTCGTGCCGTGAGGGAAAACTCGTGTCGCTTTTACATTTCCAAGACTTTTTATGCATCATTTTCCTTAGATTTAA
>NC_051416.1:35052488-35053149 GCF_015228065.2 Penaeus monodon
GTGGGGGGGGGGGGGCATTTGTATTTATGGAGAGACTTTCAGTTCAGTTTACTGGCATTTTCAAATGAAGTTAGAGAGCTATAGACGGAGAGCAATAGAGTAATACCCCAAAAGAGAAATTTGCTGCAGTGCCCAATATTTCACAAAAATTCAGACACGAAATTAAAATGTATGAGCCCTTAATCACACACCCGTCGGGGGCCCTTCATCGCTGCTGGAATTTTCTCGGCACACATAATTTCCTGGCTCTCTAGATTTCAAAAGGCTTGCGTGATCTACTGTAGGCTGCCATTTTATTTGCGATGCTGAGGTAAAATTTTAAGGAATGGATATATTTCCATCTCTGCACAGAAATATTTCCTTCTGTTTTTAATGATATCTTACTTTTTCCGTTGTTCCGCGTTTTACTCTTGCGAAATCGGATCATTGCTCAAGACGAGGGCTGTTTGCTTTTGACCAGTCTCTTTTATCCAGTTCAGTGGAAAGTTATGCTCGGACCATCACTTGTTTTCGACGAGATTATACTGGTCTTTTTTAGGAAAATCACTTATACTGTTTCGCAAGATTCAGATTGCCCTTTTGTATTTTGCACACCTCATTTTCCACTGCGTTTAAAACAATTCATAAACGGTTTGTTTAACTCCTTCATTAGCTTTGAGTA
>NC_051416.1:35053263-35053345 GCF_015228065.2 Penaeus monodon
TTGCATTTTGCACACTTCATTTTCCACTGCGTTTCAGCAATTTTAAACGGCTTTGTTAAAACTCCTTCATTAGCTTGAGTAA
>NC_051416.1:35053751-35053822 GCF_015228065.2 Penaeus monodon
GTCATTGGCTGGCTCGTGTTCCCTGGGTGAGGAACTTACCAGAAAAATAATCATGTGGATTTCTAGCAATA
>NC_051416.1:35056625-35056692 GCF_015228065.2 Penaeus monodon
CTAACAAGCCATCCTTTACTATCTTCAACACAACAAGTCTGTCGTGGACAGATACGCATTATTCGTA
>NC_051416.1:35058840-35058977 GCF_015228065.2 Penaeus monodon
TTAGTACCCTACCCTACTCCAGTGAATACAGGTACATCTTCACCTGCGTCGACAGATGTACTAGATGGCCAGAGGCAATTCCTCTTGCTGACATTCATGCTGATACTCTAGCACAAGCCTTTATTGCTGGTTGGGTA
>NC_051416.1:35063713-35064370 GCF_015228065.2 Penaeus monodon
TACACCATACTTGTGACTTGGGGGGCGTGACCTGGGCACGTTGCAAATAATAAACACAACAATAACACCTAATTTACAGCACAATTAGCAGACATTTCACTTCATATAAAATTGTTTTTCACCTAAACAACCTCACTATATTCTAATAAGTTCACACACACTCTCCTCAAGAGTATGATGAAAATGGTTTGCGTATGAGTTGAGGGAAAGGGCTTACTGAACGGCATTATAGGGTTTTGCTACCTAGGCTACCGGAAGTAGATAATGGCATGTGCCCTTGCAGCGCCTCTTCCTCCTTTCAACTGTGCCCACGTTCAGGAAAGATCGAATAGGAACAAAAATCAAGGCAGGAAAAATCACGAAAAAGACTTTGTAGCGGTTCGGTTGCGCTCCTTTGTTTCTAGGCCGTGATGAATTCTGTTCATCATTATCGAGATTGAAACTGTTCTAGAGTGGTGCTGCGAGCGCGACATGAAAGACAACTTAACTTTAAGGCGTGTGGAATTAAATGTATATGAACTGACAGCAGTAAAGTTACCGATCAGTGATGGATGTAAAATTGTTTACATCGTGTAACTCTGAGAGAATGGATGGCGGAAATTAAGCCTAATCTGCTGAAGGCACTGAAGAAAAGGAAATGGGGGAAGTGGAAGAACG
>NC_051416.1:35064390-35064503 GCF_015228065.2 Penaeus monodon
TAGCACGGAGAGGAAGACGGTAGAAGACGAGTAGGGGACGGGAGAAGAGAAAGGAGGGGGTTCAGGGCGAGGAGAGAGAGCAGCTGGCTGAGAAGGAAGAGAAGAGGAAATCG
>NC_051416.1:35070782-35070919 GCF_015228065.2 Penaeus monodon
TACCCAACCAGCAATAAAGGCTTGTGCTAGAGTATCAGCATGAATGTCAGCAAGAGGAATTGCCTCTGGCCATCTAGTACATCTGTCGACGCAGGTGAAGATGTACCTGTATTCACTGGAGTAGGGTAGGGTACTAA
>NC_051416.1:35073076-35073144 GCF_015228065.2 Penaeus monodon
TACGAATAATGCGTATCTGTCCACGACAGACTTGTTGGTGTTGAAGATAGTAAAGGATGGCTTGTTAG
>NC_051416.1:35076799-35077399 GCF_015228065.2 Penaeus monodon
TTGAAAACGCAGTGGAAAATGAGGTGTGCAAAATACAAAAGGGCAATCTGAATCTTGCGAATACAGTATAAGTGATTTTCCTAAAAAAAGACCAGTATAATCTCGTCGAAAACAAGTGATGGTCCGAGCAATAACTTGTCCACTGAACTGGATAAAAGAGACTGGTCAAATGCAAACAGCCCTCGTCTTGAGCAATGATCCGATTTCGCAAGAGTAAAACGCGGAACAACGGAAAATGTAAGATATCATTAAGAAACAGAAGGAAAAATATTTCTGTGCAGAGATGGAAATATATCCATTCCTTAAAATTTTACCTCAGCAGTCGCAAATAAAATGGCAGCCTACAGTAGATCACGCAAGCCTTTTGAAATCTAGAGAGCAGGAAATTATTGTGTGCCGAGAATATTCCAGCAGCGATGAAGGCCCCCGACGGGTGTGTGATTAAGGGGCTCATACATTTTAATTTCGTGTCTGAATTTTTGTGAAATATTGGGCACTGCAGCAAATTTCTCTTTGGTGTATCTACATCTATTGCTCTCCGTCTATAGCTCTCTAAACTTTCATTTGAAAATGCCAGTAAACTGAACTGAAAGTCTCTCC
>NC_051416.1:35077823-35078096 GCF_015228065.2 Penaeus monodon
AGGAAAATGATGCATAAAATGTCTTGGGAAATGTAAAAGCAGACACGAGTTCCGTCACGGCACGAGAGGCAGAGCCGCAGCCCGACCACAGACAGGCAAAGGGCTTACGCAGACCTGCACGGGAAACCCGTCACGTTAATACTGTTTAAAGCTGATCTGGTCTCCTGCCCACGGGCTCCTTGTGTCTCGAGCCCCGGCGACGCCGGCAGCGCCTTCTGCTGCTCCATTGCCGTGATGCTCGCAGCGGCAGACAAATACTTATGCACTCATCCT
>NC_051416.1:35078197-35078272 GCF_015228065.2 Penaeus monodon
TGCACTGATGTGCATTCGTGCGCCCACACAAACACCCATACATATGAAAACAAATATGTATGTGCATACCTACAT
>NC_051416.1:35081388-35081497 GCF_015228065.2 Penaeus monodon
TTCCTCTTCTCTTCCTTCTCAGCCAGCTGCTCTCTCTCCTCGCCCTGAACCCCCTCCTTTCTCTTCTCCCGTCCCCTACTCGTCTTCTACCGTCTTCCTCTCCGTGCTA
>NC_051416.1:35081517-35082144 GCF_015228065.2 Penaeus monodon
CGTTCTTCCACTTCCCCCATTTCCTTTTCTTCAGTGCCTTCAGCAGATTAGGCTTAATTTCCGCCATCCATTCTCTCAGAGTTACACGATGTAAACAATCTTTTACATCCATCACTGATCGGTAACTTTACTGCTGTCAGTTCATATACATTTAATTCCACACGCCTTAAAGTTAAGTTGTCTTTCATGTCGCGCTCGCAGCACCACTCTAGAACAGTTTCAATCTCGATAATGATGAACAGAATTCATCACGGCCTAGAAACAAAGGAGCGCAACCGAACCGCTACAAAGTCTTTTTCGTGATTTTTCCTGCCTTGATTTTTGTTCCTATTCGATCTTTCCTGAACGTGGGCACAGTTGAAAGGAGGAAGAGGCGCTGCAAGGGCACATGCCATTATCTACTTCCGGTAGCCTAGGTAGCAAAACCCTATAATGCCGTTCAGTAAGCCCTTTCCCTCAACTCATACGCAAACCATTTTCATCATACTCTTGAGGAGAGTGTGTGTGAACTTATTAGAATATAGTGAGGTTGTTTAGGTGAAAAACAATTTTATATGAAGTGAAATGTCTGCTAATTGTGCTGTAAATTAGGTGTTATTGTTGTGTTTATTATTTGCAACGTGCCCA
>NC_051416.1:35088758-35089058 GCF_015228065.2 Penaeus monodon
GTAACTGGGTGCTTGGCTTTTTTTCACCTAATTATTTCGGAACATTCAGAACTTCGGTTACCTAGTCCCGTTCTCCCTGATGTATGTCATGGCTTCAAAACAGTTTCCTGGTTTGGAAATCAAGTGTCCATGAAATCATAAATCAAATTTGCCAACCCCACCAAACTCGGACGAAACTCTCTGGGCAGAGTTAGCCACAGGTTAGGGACAGGCCCTATATGGTAACTAGTCTTTGTTGCAGCTTCTTTTACGTCATGGCTGATTTGGCAAAGATGCGAAAAATATTTTTGTCTCTCTCTT
>NC_051416.1:35092030-35092495 GCF_015228065.2 Penaeus monodon
CAAAGATCTTATAACTAAAGGATGACCAATTTTAATCTTATCCCATAAGACATGCTGTACCCAGTGTAGCCCTCTGGTGGCTGTAAGGAGACAATACTAGTGTCCTCACGGAATGATGAAGGAAGTCTAATTGCTTATGATATTTGTGAAAGGAATTGTTTCCAAGGTATAAAGGAAATAAATACCCGATACCCGATGCCATTATTTTTGACATGTGGGATTTTTCTTTCAAATGCCTTTTCAAAGCTCCTTTTTATAAAATTCCAGTATTGAAGAGCCTTTGATGTCACATACAAACTGCCAAATATCATCATTTTATCATAGGACACTTAAAGGAGACTTGACGGAATAATTAATAGGTTACTTTATATTTAATTATCCAACCCTCCAAACTTAACTATATTTTTTTCTGTGAAAACACTATTTTCCAAGGGTCTTCAGCCTAAATTACTATTAATATTTAAG
>NC_051416.1:35092868-35093070 GCF_015228065.2 Penaeus monodon
TGGGGTGGGGGGGGGGGTAACTTCTAATAAATAGCCAATACCTCGATATTCCTCGACACTATTAGCGCTTGATTCATATTTGATTTTGTCCCCAAGCAAAAGGCTGTCAAGATTGCAAATGCAGTTAACTTACTTGGAAAGTTTCAAAAGATAATTATACATGGCAGATCGAAATGTAAATATTTTGCATTGGGATAATCCC
>NC_051416.1:35093198-35093575 GCF_015228065.2 Penaeus monodon
GCAATATATTTTAGCATTCAACAGCATTTCAGCAGCAACTAATCTATTTGATGGTTGTCTAGCCACATTCACACATATCTCCAAAACAGCATTTTCTTTAGCTAAGGGGCAATTTTGACTGTTATTGAGTACATTTGCACAATTAGTCACTGACTCTAATACGAAGAGTTATCGTGAACTGTGTTTCAGATGTTTTACATCTGACATACATATGTTAAACGCATGATGTAAAATATCATATGTTTAACATACTTTATCTTGCTGGGTCTGAAATATGGATTATGTACATATATACCTGAATGTTCTACCGATTTCCTGTTCACTCACTGGTCACATATCTCAGTGCACACCGTATCAGTCACTTTAAGAATAGCTTC
>NC_051416.1:35093667-35093791 GCF_015228065.2 Penaeus monodon
AAAGGATCTTGTGCATCAGTTAGTTTGGAATATCCATAAAGTCTACAATCTTTTATGCCAATGCTATCCCAGTTTTTGATTATTAGAATATTATCATAATGGAGATTTCATAGAACAATCACTC
>NC_051416.1:35094052-35094135 GCF_015228065.2 Penaeus monodon
TTCATTGAACACTACATGTAAATGGTTAATATAGCTCTTATATCTGATAAATTGACGATTTGACCATTTATCAGATAATACTA
>NC_051416.1:35094393-35094490 GCF_015228065.2 Penaeus monodon
TAATAATAATAATTTAACTGATAGATACATTTTACTAGGGTTTTCATACAGAAAAGAAATAACAATATTCAAAATAACTTGAAACAGCAAAAAGTTA
>NC_051416.1:35094810-35095077 GCF_015228065.2 Penaeus monodon
TATGACACAATCTTTTCGTAGTATACAGAATTTCTAATAATGACGTGTAAGGCTTCAAGAGACAACTTACTAGGTATGTTTAGGGCTGTTGAAGATTTGGGATTCATATACAACCCCGCCTTAAAATGTTTAAACATATCTTGTGGGTGTTACTTAGATGCTAGCAGGTTCTCTTAAACAAATCCGGCCTGTTAACAATTTTCTACCATACCTGGGATCTGTATAATCCAAAAGGACTGCTTATTAATGTAAGAGGGACTTGGTCCA
>NC_051416.1:35095144-35095490 GCF_015228065.2 Penaeus monodon
TCTATCCTCAAAATTTTATACATTTTTGTACATTATTATTGATATGTCTCTATGTGCAGGTGTTAACTTTAAACTTCACATGGTGTCTGTCTCTGGCTTTCTTCTAACAGCAGTATTACAACAACTATAATGGACTTCAAAACCAAATTGATATTAGAACATGAACAAGCTGCTACTTACAATTTATTCTAGGTTCTACATCACTCAAAATAGAGAATATATCTATTGTGTGATACAACTAATAAATGTACAAGCAATGATTCTCCTAATAATTCAAACACAAAAATACTAATTTCCAAATAATAAGGTTCCATCAAACATTCCCTGTGGCCTGTGGCAAAAGATG
>NC_051416.1:35095650-35096098 GCF_015228065.2 Penaeus monodon
GTATCTCCTTCCTTTACAAATGACCACAAAACTTTAGTAGTCATTGCTTGATTGGCTGCTTCATATTTTCAGTATATATGAAATTCAGATTGCTGTTGAGTATAGTATTATAAACAAAGGCAAACATTATAGAAAGTATTCGTTATATATGTTTCTTAAAATAATCTATTGTGGCATGCATAATAACAACTGGAATAACACTTTATTTGTTTTTAAAGCACTTTAGTAGAGATAAATATAAAGTAAGGTCAGTATTACATAGAGCAGTTATGGAATTACTATAAAGAATAAAGCCATGAATTAGAAACTGTTATGGGGCTATCCATGATAATCTAGATAAGATAAAAGTTACTTTAAGGAAGACTGGATTTTATTTATGGAAAAAAACATCTCTCATAATCCACAAGGTTTCGTATTCATATGTAATTTCTATACTTTCTAGTATGTA
>NC_051416.1:35096258-35096358 GCF_015228065.2 Penaeus monodon
TACGATTAGTTTTAGAAATTACAACTCTTCGAATCGGTGAAAGTGAGGGTTTCGTCTCCCATTCCTGTTTGCATGACATGAAGGATAACAGTAAATGGTC
>NC_051416.1:35113666-35113824 GCF_015228065.2 Penaeus monodon
TATCATATGTCTTTTACAAGTAATGCATCCCTTTTTATTTAAAAAAATAATTGTGTCTTATCTTTCCATATTTTTTCTCGATCTGTTGTGGCTGTGATTTCTTTCCTTCTCAGCTTATCGAGTCGTATTGCCTTTGTCGTTTTATTTTTACTACTGTT
>NC_051416.1:35113875-35114912 GCF_015228065.2 Penaeus monodon
CAGTTTTGTTGTTGTTCCAGTCTTCATTCTCATTTTTAATAATTTTTTTATGTCTCTCCCTTGTTTGTTTTATGCCTAGATCTCGTAGTCATAAATCTGACTATGACGCTTTCTTATTATCTTTTGTTTATTTTGATGCCCGGTTTCAGGTCTAGGGGTAACGGCGTTTGATACACACTAACCGCGATTTCAGGAAGTATTGTCAGCTCCTTAGGTAATGATGGTTCCCCTGGTACTTTTAGCAATGTCTTTTCCTTCTTCCTAGTTCTGATAACCTTTCTTTCTTGATTTTCTCTTTCATTTCGTATTGTGTAGCTATGTCTGAATTTTTGCTCCCAGATAGTTTTCTCAGTTCACTGTCTTCTCTCGATTTTAAAATTTATCTTTTTCTCTAGTCGAGCCTTTAACGTTTTCGTAGGTGTTTTAAATTCTTGCCTACTATTTTTTCCACAATGTTCTTCCTCTTCTGTGTTAATTGTTTCTTCCTGTATCGTCTCCGGTCTGCCGTATATGGTTCATTCCCGTTTTATCTTTATTGAATCAGCCAGTATTATTTTTCAAAATACTGTTAGTTTGGGAAGTCTCCATCCCTCTCTCCCACGTCTGTTCTTGTATCCTGTGCCCTGATGCCTGGCTTCTTGCTTTGATTCCGCTATACGTATTTCCATTATCAATATCACCACCGTTCCTATCCGTTCCATTATCACCATCACCATCAAAAGCATTCTTTTTCAGCAACATAATTCTTTTTGCAGGCTTGCTGACGGGAAGCCAACAAGAGGGCAAATCAGACGACCGTCCTCTGGAAATTTTTCGAAAGAACACCAGGGAGCGAGAGCACTAGGTAGATGAAAAAAAAGGGGAGGTGGGGGGACAAGGAAAAAGGGGGGGAGAAAAAGAGAGAGGAAATTTTGATGTGACGTCCTGTGCTAAAATTTATTTTTTTTCCTTTCCTTGGGGAAGGCATGTTAGGATAGAGGGGGGGGAAGGGGGGAAGGTGAGTGGGAAGGGAAGGGGAGGGGGGGAGAGGGGAACGG
>NC_051416.1:35115041-35115316 GCF_015228065.2 Penaeus monodon
GAGGATTCGAGGTGTGAAATTGATAAAAACAGCATAATTTGCTTAATCTTGAAAGATTTGTCTAATTTATTTCTTCCAGATGACCTTTTCTCCGGGGCGATATAGAATACCTTTAAGGAAAAAATTAAACGTAGCCTATAACATAAGTATTTTTTTTTTTTTTCTGTATAAAATTTTTGTCGTTTTTAAATTAATATCAAAAATTTTCTGTTTATCGAATTATTAATCTCATATTTTCCCCTTTTTTTCCCGTATATAGGGCATTTAATTTAACA
>NC_051416.1:35115349-35117757 GCF_015228065.2 Penaeus monodon
AAATTATTATCATTGGGTTTAATTGTTTTTTTTTAAAAATAATGATCAGGCATTAACTGAAATTTTTGTAGGAGTGGCCTATTCACGAAAAATGCCCAAGCGCGGAAGAGGGAGTGCGAACCGGCTCCTGCAACTGATACAAGAGCGACCGGATCATTAAGCCCAGGATGGAACGGGCACTCCCCTCCCCCTGGCCCCAGGGGTAACCCTCGAGTCTGCGAAGTCCTACTTCTGCCACAAAAGGAAGAAGGGGAAGGCAAACTGGGAAACATCCCCTACTATTGGCCTCCTCCCGGGACTGTTTTCAAGATCGCCGAGCTGCGGGTTTTGGGGGAGCCTCCGTAAAGATTTGAAAAGAGCAAGCGAACGGCCCTCATCTGGCAGCGGAGAAAGGCAACAAAACAAATTCTAACGTCCTCTTAGCAACTGCCCCAGAGGCCCAAAGAAAGGGGAACCCGAGCAGCAACGCCTTCCATTTGGCGGGTCGCTGTGGCCACGTGACTTTTCCCGCCGGCTGTTTGGGGGCACGGGGCAGCAAGGAAGCAAAAACCTGCGCGGGTACACTGCTCTGCACTGGGGTGCCAAAATGGGTTTTTCAGAGTGTTGTGTCGTCTCAAACTTGGGCGGGGTAAAAAATTTTGTGACAAGGTCGGGAAAACCCCACTGAAACCCGTAGCTCTTTATCTAAGGGAAAAACCTGGGTGTGTTGAGGTTCTGTTTAAATACAGGGCTTCCCTGCATACAGAAAACAAGGGAGAGACCCCTTTTCCACTGTGCGCAGTATTCGCCCGGTGAAATAAGGAAATTTTTTGAACCCATCCAGAATTGACCTGTTTTTTTGATACAAAGGGGAAAACTGTTCTCCACGGGGTGCTGCAGAAAAAAGAAAAGCAGAAAAGTGGTTCATCCTGGGAAAGGCAAAATCACAAAACTTACAGAAGAGTTTGTAAACATTCCAGACAGCGGAGGGAAGACCGCTTTGTATGTTGCCATAGAGGGTGGGGATTTGGAAAAGTTGTAAGTCCCCGGTTTAAAACAGGCGGGGACGGAACCCGGGGTTGGGAGCTCGGGCACACCTTGCATTTAGCTGCCCAGAAGGGGCTCCGGGAGGTCTGCGAAAACCTGATCACCAAGGCATAAAGACGGACACTCGAAACAGCAGCTTGATGACCCCTCTTCACCTCGCGGCCAAGAATGGCCACGCCAGCTGCTGTGAAGTTCTGCTGAAGCGAGGTGTTCCGTGGGCTGCCCAAGACGACCAGGGCATGACTGCCCTCCACCATGCCGCCAAGGAAGAGCGGGCGGAGTGCTGTCGGGTTATCGTAGCGCTGCAGCCGTCAGCAGTTACAAGGACGGACAAAGCTGGCCAGACGCCTTTGCATTTCGCAGTCGAGAAGAACTGCTTGGAGTGTTGCCAGGCCCTCGTCACCCCTCGCTCGGATATCTGGTGCCAAAGCAATGGCAAAAGCCCCATCAAATATGCATATGAGAAACGCTTTCACCAGATCTTCGATTTTCTTCTAAACACAGAGAATGTGAGAAGAAGAAGCGAACCGAAAGAGACATTGATTTCCGTGATCTTCTTGAAGAATCACTTGAGCACATAAGCAGGTTAGTGCTATATACACACGATTACGTATGGGAACGTATGTGCTTTGTACGTTTGATCATGTGCGGATGTCTTGAAGGCCGAGGATAAATATTCATTTCTATTTAATTAAATGACATTATGCTTATAACATCCACTAAAGCATACCAAAGTACGTTAATTTTCGATATGATTTAAATGAAAACGTAAGGCCATTACTGTTGTGCAGTTAAGAAAACGTTCAAAATCAAAAGGTTCTTTTTGAACTGGAATATTGCTCCATGAAAAATGAAACACTAGAGTGCTTAAATCGAGAATAGTTACTAGTGCTTTTGGAATATCCTTTTTGGTTTTACCATCTGTAGAGGGTCTATTTTGTCCGGAAATGTCTTGAATTTACTGTTTCTTTTCTTAATGTGGCATTCTTCCTTTCACCTCCCAACAAATACGTCCTGTATGTAGATATAGTGTGCATCTTTGTAAAGTTTAGTGGGTATGACTAAAAGACAGCGCATATCTCTCCCCGCCCAGTGCCTCCGAAGACGAAGACAACGTAGCTCACAGACACATAGCGAAGGCCATCATCCACAGCTGTTTCTGGGAGGAGTCCCTTAAATCCTACGGAACTCCAGGAGACTTGACCCCGCCCGAGAAACAAAAGAATGGCAACTTGAGACTCCTTGTCAAGAAACCTGCCCGATGAGGCAAAGATGGCACTGGACAAATGTATGGCAAAAGAGGCGGGCATGGGGGGGCTCACAGCGGGGGTACATCGTGCGGTACTTGGACCAAGAATACTTTGTCGGAGGTAAGGCCGCGC
>NC_051416.1:35117845-35118326 GCF_015228065.2 Penaeus monodon
GTTCTACCTTTCAACCTTTTAAGAAATTACTTGGGAACAGACAGTATTGGGTATAATTTGCAATTAAATTCAATTAAACGTAAAAGATTTACAGTGTGATAAAGAAAAGATAGGAAAAATTAAATAAAAAACAGCTGAACACACCCCTCCTTCCAGTCAACCCCAAGAAAGCCAAGGGCACCTCACTCTAAGCCGCTCAGGGGAACACTGACGAAGGGCGTGCGTGTGGGGGGGGTGAGTCGAGCGTGGCGGGAGGACCACGTGGTAGCCTGGATGACTCGCTACGGGGCGCCACGGACTCCTTCAGCATCCTCTAGTGACACGCTGGCTCGACTACAAGTGGCAGTCCTACTTTAGCTATGGTCTCTACGCCTGTATCGTCCTCGCGTCGGTCCTGGCCTTGCTGTCACTGGGGTTCACTGCTATTTCGTGGGGGGTGTTCCGTTGTGCGTGTTTTGATCTCGGTGCTAAGGTCAGAATT
>NC_051416.1:35118549-35119051 GCF_015228065.2 Penaeus monodon
CTCCAAATAAAAGAGATGAAGTAAACCTTCTATGCTCGTACCTCTCTGTTAAAGGGATTGGAGCTTACTTGAAGCAAAAAATACAACTACACACAAGACATGGTCTGTGCTTTCGAACAGAGAAAATAGTTGGCCCGGAAGTTGAGACTTTGCTGAGGCGAAAGGGCCATTCTCCTCTCGTCCTCAGTTCCCATCATCGTTGCTTTACTCGCCCCTTTGGGCGGTGCATGATTTTTATAGTTTTGCAATGGTCAGTATTGACACATGCATTTTTTATAGCAAGTTGTGATAAGAATCATTCAGCACCAATGTTTATATTAAATAGTTTCTGTTAGTAGTATAAGTAAAGTATATGACTGTCACTGTAGCATCTATGTTTCAGCTGAGAGAATATTTCACCAAGAACTTGCCTTCCTTCATGTGCAATGCAAGTGTGGTTTTCGTAAATTTCAGTCATTGTCGCAACTGACGTACTCAGAGGTAAGTTTGCATTTTGGGTATG
>NC_051416.1:35119931-35120123 GCF_015228065.2 Penaeus monodon
TGAATGATGTTAAGGTACAAAACCCAGTGAGCTTCTTATTCCCTGAACGTCTGGCCTCAGGACGCGCAGTGGGTCGCGGGCCTGATAGCCATCTTCCTGGCCTGGCTCCACGTGTTCCTCCTGACGCGGCGGCTGCCCTTCTGCACGCCCTTGCTCTTCCGCCTGAAGCTCTTGATCCACATGGCTCTGAGG
>NC_051416.1:35120166-35120732 GCF_015228065.2 Penaeus monodon
CGCACTGGATCGCCTCGAAGGGCGAACTCGCTTACAACCAGAACTGGTCGTGGATCTCGAGGGTTGTGTCGCATCCCTCGGTGAGCGTTAGCTTCCTGGTGGTCGTGACGGTCATCCTGTGCATTGTCCTGATGGACGAAGGAAGGAAGAAGGAGATGGAGAAGTACAAGAAGGAGCGTCGCGTGGCCTTCGTGGAGATGATCCTCAACTTCGACCTCCTGTACCCGTGCCTGCGAAGGGGTTCTACGTGACGTGGATCTTCCCAAAAGCCGCCCGTGCGAAGGAACGCGCTGTGTGGGGGGGCCAGCGGGTGCTGTGCGGCCGGCGACCCTCTCGACGACGAAGCGGCGGAGGCGGCGTCGAAGGAGATGGCGGCAGGGAAGAAACGGAGGCCCTTGAGGCGAAGCTGGACGCCCTGCGAGGCGCCCGTCGAGAAACGGGGCGCTCGAGGTCGCGGCACTCCTTAGCAGCTGACAATTCAGTCGAGAAGCTGGGCCCAGCAGAGCGATCTGCGGCGAGGGAGAGCGGACAAGGACTGATTGGCAGAGTGAAGCGGTGATCATGCT
>NC_051416.1:35122323-35122438 GCF_015228065.2 Penaeus monodon
GGAGCGACGATAAATTATTGAGCTGAGGACTCCACACGATCAGAGTAAAGCAAGAATTCCCTATGAGAGGACAGCCGAGGAAGAAGAGTCTTCATCACCCCTTTTGCTGTACACC
>NC_051416.1:35122820-35122909 GCF_015228065.2 Penaeus monodon
TCACACTTCCAGTAGATAGAAAAAATAACAATTATATATATATTTTTTTTTTTTTGTCTCCTAATGACACAGTCTTATCTCTGTTTACC
>NC_051416.1:35122981-35123064 GCF_015228065.2 Penaeus monodon
GTCCTCATCTCCTCTCTCTTTTTCGCGAAAGTATCTCATTTATTTCATTATTATTGCAATTTAGTGTGCATAGTTCCAATAAA
>NC_051416.1:35124229-35124354 GCF_015228065.2 Penaeus monodon
GCTAGAATCTCTATTAGTAGCTCTGGCCCTGGGGAGGAGGGGGAGAGGCGGCTGCTCCTGCCTCCCCCACTCCCTGTCCCCGAGAAAAATATCAGGAGAAAAGCGAGAAAAACGAAACGAAAAAG
>NC_051416.1:35128083-35128187 GCF_015228065.2 Penaeus monodon
GGGGGGATATTTGGAGCGTGTTTGTGAATGAATGCACACACACACATCATGGGCGCAATTGCATTGCGGATTTGAATGGATTTGATAAGTGTGGTGTGGTCATG
>NC_051416.1:35128337-35128746 GCF_015228065.2 Penaeus monodon
TTTGCTATGGGTGGATGGTAACCAATTTCGATGATTTTAAAAACGATTTATTTTATATTCATTTGTCCTGTTTGGAATCGTGTATCCTATCAGCTTCTTATCAGCCATTCCATGAATCAACATGGACTAGGTCGCATCTTTACAACTCCTCTTTATTAGCATCATCTGAAATCTGTACCAAGGCATGATCATAAACGAGATCATATGATATGTATCCTATTACATGGTATGTAGAACACTTGTTTGATAAAATGATGTGGTATGTAGGCCAAGAAAGGGCGCGGCTGAGTGTGTAGGTGTGTGTGAGACATGTTTATGTGTCTTGAAGTGTTGTGGGAGAGTGTGGTCAGTTGTACGTAGTCCCATTTTCAACTTAGTATTACTATCAATTTATAGTATGGACTGTCCT
>NC_051416.1:35133556-35133777 GCF_015228065.2 Penaeus monodon
GAGTATAATTATATTGGTATGGGTTTGGGATCATGCTGAGTAAGACTTTCGTTCTTATTAGTAGGAGCATGAGATCACCATCAATATTAGCATTGTTACTTACTATATTAGTAAATGACGTAGGAGAATGGGAGGGATGAGCTGTATACATACAAGGCAGATATCATAATCGTTATTATGATAGAATCATTATTTGTGTTCTTATGCATTACGTTGATGAG
>NC_051416.1:35133811-35135373 GCF_015228065.2 Penaeus monodon
TATGATGGAGGATTATATGGTTTATAGGATGATTAGGAGATGCATATTATAGCATGCATCATCACATGAATTATCATATAGTAAGAATGTAGTAATAATAGTAGTATACTGCATAACCTTAGTATTCATCATTATGTAATTACATTCAAGAAACTGATATTAGCAGCACATAATATTGCGGATATCGTTCTATGGCGACCACTGCAAAAGTAAGAAAGTGATAGGTGAGCGTTTAAGCACTGTAAAATTAAAGGTAATATCTTGAGCATAATGTAAGTTGAATTAGAAACGTAACGAAGGACGTACCCAGACGGAGATGCACACAGGCAGCGGAGGCGGGCGACGAAATCAGTCTGCGTCGCCATCTTGAGGAAATGCAAAAAGGACATCAGCAAACAAGGAAAGAAAAATGGTGATAACGACCCCTCATCTGTCCGCTACGAAGAAACGCTCGTGCTGTCAGACATACTTGACGTCAGCAACAAGGGACATCAATTGTAAAGGGACAGATCAGCCAAACACGCCCTGTACGCTGCATCTCAAATAGCCGGGTCGTTTCGAAACGGCTGAAATTGCCATTCGGAGGGGCGCTAAAGAAATTCTTGGAACAACAGCAAAATACGCTATACATACTGCGGCACGGAATCGTGGAAAAGGAATGGAAGTTATCATCTTCTCCTGCGCAGAAGGCACATCGCGTGTACGCAGATTCAGAAAGCACACACCCTCCACTGGCGTCCAAATGCGGGCCACTGGAAAATCTAGCCAAGCCCTGCGTGGCCGGTGCGGACGTGGCAGCTTGCAAGTACGCGTCTGAGCACTGCACAATCGCCGCCAAAAATGGGTTTATCCGAGTGCGGTAAACATTGCTTTCAGCGGAAGGCTGTCAACAGCCCGACGCGAGGGTTAAATAGGCCGCACTTGCTCTGTGCTTCAGGGAAGAACAGTCAGTAGTGCGCAGGGTCGGTTCGATGGGCGGGGGCAGTGTGATCGGAGACCAGAGGAGAAACGCGTTCATGTGTGCGCAAATTTCGCGCCTTGACGTCAAAAAAGACGTTCAGCACCAAGAGGAGGATCTGTCCTCCGAGACGCCAGTGGGAGCTGCCGCATACTCCAGCGGACAGGCGGGCGTCGAAACACATTGAACTCATCCTGCTGCTGGCCCGGGAGAGGAGTCTGGACGTGGTGGACTGGTTTAATGTGAGGACGAAGCTGGGATGACGGCCTTCATGTAGCCACGCGCGGAGAGAGACAGGGATAGCTGCAGGGCGGCTCTTAAAGGCCGGGGCAGATGCCACGATATCTGTGAAGCCTTAGTACCTCCGATCAGCATGGCATCTTCAAGGGGACTGCAAGACATTGATATCCTTACAGAAAAATGATAAAACACATTAATGTGCAGATATAAATAATTGTTTTTGTAACATTACTGAATTCCATAAAATATTTCAGTGTTTTCAGTTTTGATGAGTCGTTTTGATTAAAACTGATATTCATCCGTCTTTCATTAGCCATGTACACATATTATGTTTAAAACTCTACCACCATATATCCTCACTGGA
>NC_051416.1:35135922-35136105 GCF_015228065.2 Penaeus monodon
CATTATAAATTTTATATAAATTTAGCTTGCTATCACCTTGCAAATCACCATTTGTTTGGATGAAGTATTTCATTCAACAAGAGAGGGAATATGAAAACATTTATGTCGTAAATCTTATTGTTTTCTCATTGTGATCATCATTTGTCATCCTCATTATTATTGTCATTATGTATATGGTCACTG
>NC_051416.1:35141441-35141587 GCF_015228065.2 Penaeus monodon
ACCAAGAGGAAAGATGCTTTCTGTGTCCCGCGAAGTCATCACAATAAGATTTTTGGTTATTATTACTTAAATTTTGATACATCCCCTTCTATATAACATCGTCTGTCTGTTGAACGGACGCGTGGGAAAGAAGAGTGCTTGATTCA
>NC_051416.1:35141919-35142018 GCF_015228065.2 Penaeus monodon
TTTTTTTTTGGTTCTCTGCTTGTGTACTTCTTTGCATATGTGTTTACAGATGTTATCACTCCAGGTAATACAAAACTCACCAAATTACTTTTACTGCTG
>NC_051416.1:35143752-35143821 GCF_015228065.2 Penaeus monodon
ATTACTGTTCTCTTTTCCTAATTTTCCGATTTGATATCCATCATCTGCACTCAGTGGTGCTCTTCTATG
>NC_051416.1:35146883-35147712 GCF_015228065.2 Penaeus monodon
AAATTTTTTCCTTGTCAGAGATTTCATTTTATTTAACGCGATTTAACCAATACTAACATAACAGAGCATTCTGAACGCCAATCGAAACGCAGTGAAATGATGAATAAAGTGACTGACGACCACGGGACTGAGAACTCCGGTGTACTGCGTGGTCTTTGTGAGTGAGCGAGACCTCTCACACAGACTCTTCCGTCACTCTCCAGGGGCTCACCTTTCTGGCGGGCGGCGTGCGCATTTGCAAGCGCTTGGCGTTGCACTTCTCACGAATTCCCACCACCTCTGTTCTTCACTGAATCATCGATTTTTGCTTGGCATGAACTTAGCGAAATCTGTTTTTTCCGTTCAGTCTTTTATTATCTCCTCATCCTCTCATTCACACTCTTCACCTTTCAGACGGCTGTAGATTTCTCACCACTATCTTTTTTCGTTTTTTCACAGATGTTAATAATTTCTTCACGATTCCTTTCTGGTTTTATTGTCTCTTTTTTGTGTAATTAATGAAAGACGATATTAAATTTCGGCGGGAGGAGTGCTGGAAAATTCTGAATTGCAAAGTCCACGTCCGCCCTAAGGAGGCGGGGGGGGGGAGGAGGAGGTGGGAGGGTAAAGACACATTTACAATCCAAAGCCACGAGAGACGCGACTCATTTCCCGTCATTTCTTTCCTCACGAGTCACTTTCCCTTTCTGATGTCCTTTTTGGTTGCCTTTATCTCTCCCTTCAGTTTCTTTCCCACATTTATTTTTCATTCATAGCGCTGACATTGATTTCCTCTCGGTACAGAATTTCTACTTGATGTTTCTCTCTGTCACACGGCAAGTAAGTTGTT
>NC_051416.1:35157676-35157970 GCF_015228065.2 Penaeus monodon
GTAACGTGCTTGGCTTTTTTTCACCTAATTATTTCGGAACATTTAGAAATTCGGTTACCTAGTCCCGTTCTCCCTGATGTATTCATGGCTTCAAAACAGTTTCCTGGTTTGGAAATCAAGTGTCCATGAAATCATAAATCAAAATTTGCCAACCCCACCAAACTCGGACGAAACTCTCTGGGGAGAGTTAGCCACAGGTTAGGGAAAGGCCCTATATGGTAACTACTTTGTTGCAGCTTCTTTTACGTCTTGGCTGATTTGCAAAGATGCAAAAATATTTTTTGTCTCTCTCTT
>NC_051416.1:35160979-35161428 GCF_015228065.2 Penaeus monodon
CTTATAACTAAAGGATGACCAATTTTAATCTTATCCCATAAGACATGCTGTACCCATGTAGCCCTCTGGTGGCTGTAAGGAGACATACTAGTGTCCTCACGGAATGATGAAGAAGTCTAATTGCTTATGATATTTGTGAAAGAATTGTTTCCAAGGTATAAAGGAAATAATACCCGATACCCGATGCCATTATTTTTGACATGTGGATTTTTCTTTCAAATGCCTTTTCAAGCTCCTTTTTATAAAATTCCAGTATTGAAGAGCCTTTGATGTCACATACAAACTGCCAAAAATCATCATTTTATCATAGGACACTTAAAGGAGACTTGACGGAATAATTAATAGGTTACTTTATATTTAATTATCCAACCCTCCAAACTTAACTATATTTTTTTCTGTGAAAACACTATTTTCCAAGGTCTTCAGCCTAATTACTATTAATATTTAAG
>NC_051416.1:35161798-35162000 GCF_015228065.2 Penaeus monodon
TGGGGTGGGGGGGGGTAACTTCTAAAAAATAGCCAATCCCTCGATATTCCTCGACACTATTAGCGCTTGATTCATATTTGATTTTGTCCCCAAGCAAAAGCTGTCAAGATTGCAAATGCAGTTAACTTACTTGGAAATTTTTCAAAAGATAATTATCCCATGGCAGATCGAAATGTAAATTTTTTGCATTGGGATAACCCCT
>NC_051416.1:35162129-35162507 GCF_015228065.2 Penaeus monodon
GCAATATATTTTAGCATTCAACAGCATTTCAGCAGCAACTAATCTATTTGAAAGGTTGTCTAGCCACATTCACACATATCTCCAAAACAGCATTTTCTTTAGCTAAGGGGCAATTTGACTGTTATTGAGTACATTTGCACAATTAGTCACTGACTCTAATACGAAGAGTTATCGTGAACTGTGTTTCAGATTTTTACATCTGACATACATATGTTAAACCATGATGTAAAATATCATATGTTTTTTAAAATACTTTATCTTGCTGGGTCTGAAATATGGATTATGTACATATATACCTGAATGTTCTACCGATTTCCTGTTCACTCACTGGTCACATATCTCAGTGCACACCGTATCAGTCACTTTAAGAATAGCTTC
>NC_051416.1:35162600-35162724 GCF_015228065.2 Penaeus monodon
AAAGGATCTTGTGCATCAGTTAGTTTGGAATATCCATAAAGTCTACAATCTTTTATGCCAATGCTATCCCAGTTTTTGATTATTAGAATATTATCATAATGGAGATTTCATAGAACAATCACTC
>NC_051416.1:35162986-35163122 GCF_015228065.2 Penaeus monodon
TTCATTGAACACTACATGTAAATGGTTAATATAGCTCTTATATCTGATAAATTGACGATTTGACCATTTATCAGATAATACTACACACAAGAAACGAAGAGCAATATTTTTTAGTTTTAATTTTTGATATAACATG
>NC_051416.1:35164701-35165003 GCF_015228065.2 Penaeus monodon
GTAACTGGGTGCTTGGCTTTTTTTTTCACCTAATTATTTCGGAACATTCAGAACTTCGGTTACCTAGTCCCGTTCTCCCTGATGTATGTCATGGCTTCAAAACAGTTTCCTGGTTTGGAAATCAAGTGTCCATGAAATCATAAATCAAATTTGCCAACCCCACCAAACTCGGACGAAACTCTCTGGGCAGAGTTAGCCACAGGTTAGGGACAGGCCCTATATGGTAACTAGTCTTTGTTGCAGCTTCTTTTACGTCTTGGCTGATTTGGCAAAGATGCGAAAAATATTTTTGTCTCTCTCTT
>NC_051416.1:35167703-35168136 GCF_015228065.2 Penaeus monodon
GGATGACCAATTTTAATCTTATCCCATAAGACATGCTGTACCCAGTGTAGCCCTCTGGTGGCTGTAAGGAGACAATACTAGTGTCCTCACGGAATGATGAAGGAAGTCTAATTGCTTATGATATTTGTGAAAGGAATTGTTTCCAAGGTATAAAGGAAATAAATACCCGATACCGATGCCATTATTTTTGACATGTGGGATTTTTCTTTCAAATGCCTTTTCAAAGCTCCTTTTTATAAAATTCCAGTATTGAAGAGCCTTTGATGTCACATACAAACTGCCAAATATCATCATTTTATCATAGGACACTTAAAGGAGACTTGACGGAATAATTAATAGGTTACTTTATATTTAATTATCCAACCCTCCAAACTTAACTATATTTTTTTCTGTGAAAACACTATTTTCCAAGGGTCTTCAGCCTAAATTACTA
>NC_051416.1:35168521-35168723 GCF_015228065.2 Penaeus monodon
TGGGGTGGGGGGGGGGGTAACTTCTAATAAATAGCCAATACCTCGATATTCCTCGACACTATTAGCGCTTGATTCATATTTGATTTTGTCCCCAAGCAAAAGGCTGTCAAGATTGCAAATGCAGTTAACTTACTTGGAAAGTTTCAAAAGATAATTATACATGGCAGATCGAAATGTAAATATTTTGCATTGGGATAATCCC
>NC_051416.1:35168851-35169228 GCF_015228065.2 Penaeus monodon
GCAATATATTTTAGCATTCAACAGCATTTCAGCAGCAACTAATCTATTTGATGGTTGTCTAGCCACATTCACACATATCTCCAAAACAGCATTTTCTTTAGCTAAGGGGCAATTTTGACTGTTATTGAGTACATTTGCACAATTAGTCACTGACTCTAATACGAAGAGTTATCGTGAACTGTGTTTCAGATGTTTTACATCTGACATACATATGTTAAACGCATGATGTAAAATATCATATGTTTAACATACTTTATCTTGCTGGGTCTGAAATATGGATTATGTACATATATACCTGAATGTTCTACCGATTTCCTGTTCACTCACTGGTCACATATCTCAGTGCACACCGTATCAGTCACTTTAAGAATAGCTTC
>NC_051416.1:35169321-35169445 GCF_015228065.2 Penaeus monodon
AAAGGATCTTGTGCATCAGTTAGTTTGGAATATCCATAAAGTCTACAATCTTTTATGCCAATGCTATCCCAGTTTTTGATTATTAGAATATTATCATAATGGAGATTTCATAGAACAATCACTC
>NC_051416.1:35169706-35169789 GCF_015228065.2 Penaeus monodon
TTCATTGAACACTACATGTAAATGGTTAATATAGCTCTTATATCTGATAAATTGACGATTTGACCATTTATCAGATAATACTA
>NC_051416.1:35170073-35170144 GCF_015228065.2 Penaeus monodon
ACATTTTACTAGGGTTTTCATACAGAAAAGAAATAACAATATTCAAAATAACTTGAAACAGCAAAAAGTTA
>NC_051416.1:35170464-35170731 GCF_015228065.2 Penaeus monodon
TATGACACAATCTTTTCGTAGTATACAGAATTTCTAATAATGACGTGTAAGGCTTCAAGAGACAACTTACTAGGTATGTTTAGGGCTGTTGAAGATTTGGGATTCATATACAACCCCGCCTTAAAATGTTTAAACATATCTTGTGGGTGTTACTTAGATGCTAGCAGGTTCTCTTAAACAAATCCGGCCTGTTAACAATTTTCTACCATACCTGGGATCTGTATAATCCAAAAGGACTGCTTATTAATGTAAGAGGGACTTGGTCCA
>NC_051416.1:35170798-35171144 GCF_015228065.2 Penaeus monodon
TCTATCCTCAAAATTTTATACATTTTTGTACATTATTATTGATATGTCTCTATGTGCAGGTGTTAACTTTAAACTTCACATGGTGTCTGTCTCTGGCTTTCTTCTAACAGCAGTATTACAACAACTATAATGGACTTCAAAACCAAATTGATATTAGAACATGAACAAGCTGCTACTTACAATTTATTCTAGGTTCTACATCACTCAAAATAGAGAATATATCTATTGTGTGATACAACTAATAAATGTACAAGCAATGATTCTCCTAATAATTCAAACACAAAAATACTAATTTCCAAATAATAAGGTTCCATCAAACATTCCCTGTGGCCTGTGGCAAAAGATG
>NC_051416.1:35171304-35171752 GCF_015228065.2 Penaeus monodon
GTATCTCCTTCCTTTACAAATGACCACAAAACTTTAGTAGTCATTGCTTGATTGGCTGCTTCATATTTTCAGTATATATGAAATTCAGATTGCTGTTGAGTATAGTATTATAAACAAAGGCAAACATTATAGAAAGTATTCGTTATATATGTTTCTTAAAATAATCTATTGTGGCATGCATAATAACAACTGGAATAACACTTTATTTGTTTTTAAAGCACTTTAGTAGAGATAAATATAAAGTAAGGTCAGTATTACATAGAGCAGTTATGGAATTACTATAAAGAATAAAGCCATGAATTAGAAACTGTTATGGGGCTATCCATGATAATCTAGATAAGATAAAAGTTACTTTAAGGAAGACTGGATTTTATTTATGGAAAAAAACATCTCTCATAATCCACAAGGTTTCGTATTCATATGTAATTTCTATACTTTCTAGTATGTA
>NC_051416.1:35171929-35172012 GCF_015228065.2 Penaeus monodon
ATTACAACTCTTCGAATCGGTGAAAGTGAGGGTTTCGTCTCCCATTCCTGTTTGCATGACATGAAGGATAACAGTAAATGGTC
>NC_051416.1:35178886-35179613 GCF_015228065.2 Penaeus monodon
TCATAATTATCATTATTGTGTGTGTGTCAGAGTGGCTGGTGTCCAATGACCTGCACTAATTGTCAAAGTAAAGTGAATCTATACAACTTACAGAGCCGATCGCTGAAATAGTCGTGAAATATGATGTTTATATGTGATACCGTCCTATGAGTCATCACCAACTCCGTGACGTCATACAACCCGAGGCACGAGTGAGGAGGGAATACCCTCTGGCCTTACCGCACCAGCAACCCCGTTACAAGGAATTCTATAATTTCCTTGACGGGAAAGCAATCTACACACACACAATGTCAAAACAGCATAATAAAACTATATGCTTTCCATTTAATCTGTTTTTAAAGAAATACTAAAAATGATAATCAATGAATCGTTAGCATATGCGATACACCACGTCAAATCTAGCACTTGAGAGCATAAAGTGCATATTACTAAATTTCTTCAGTGCCGATGAGATCGTAAATGCAAAGAGGCACTATGGGATGACTGTGGCTCTCTCCTCGAAAGCTACCAAGAGAGGAAGTCGACCGACAAAAGGCCTGCGTCAGTGTCTCACATCGAGGATATTTTGGAGAGACTAAATACTCTCGATGCCTTGGACAAATTACCTGAACTTGGTCGTCTACTTGATAGACAGCCTGAAGATCTGAACCTCTTTTCCGTAGTAGAAAGAGCTGCCGGCGAAGAAACGTCTAGATGCACACAATGCTGCCTGAACTACAACCGCTGT
>NC_051416.1:35187274-35187605 GCF_015228065.2 Penaeus monodon
TGGAAATTGTTTTGGAATTTAGATTACTGATTCCTGAAATTACAAAGAAACAATATATGAGAAAAACAAATTATTTAATTATAGTTACACCAAAGAATAAACAAATTAATACATGTAAATGTAATACATGTTCATAACCAATAAATAGATAACAAAAAAAATCAGTATCACAAGAACATGAGATCATAGGATAATTATTTCACCTCACCGAAAATTATGATTTCCGACCCCTCGTACTGGCTCATTGTTTTGTTGGATTTTATACTCATATAAATAGCAAGCGAAACTTATGTTCACTGATAATACTGTGAAAAGCCCTATGCTTTCTACT
>NC_051416.1:35187678-35187917 GCF_015228065.2 Penaeus monodon
CACGTCTTCTCCGCACATGGCTACAAGTTTAAATAATATGTTATTTGATATGATATTAATTGTGACTAAATAATATTAAGTGAATGTATAATTATTACAATATTATAATCTATTTTTGTTCAGTGAATTAAAGTTAGAAATATTACGACATCGCAATAGTAAATATGTATTGCCTTTGCTCGTGTTCGATAAAACCTTTATAAAACATTGAATTGTAAATATTAACTTTTCCTTATTAC
>NC_051416.1:35192170-35192408 GCF_015228065.2 Penaeus monodon
CGCAAGGGGCCTTTGCGTGAAATAATTCCTTGTCCCAGTTAATTATGCCATGTCGTACTTCATGCCTGAGTCATTAGCGATGCAGTAATTGAAACCGTAAATTAGAGGCAGTGGTTGCGGGGCGCAAATGAAAGCATAAACTGGCGACATGCTCTCTCGAGGCAATGGTTTCAGACAGACCGGTTCCAGCCTTCGAGGGAGCTCTCTGCAGCTGTGGAGGTGGCTCAGAGGCTCACAG
>NC_051416.1:35192892-35192957 GCF_015228065.2 Penaeus monodon
TAAACGCTTTACAATAAAACGAATGCGCACGAAAAGAATTAGAAAGGAAATGTTTTCTTTTAAAA
>NC_051416.1:35193100-35193689 GCF_015228065.2 Penaeus monodon
CCCGAGATCTAAAAGTGTTCTGGGTCCCTGTTTACGGTCTGGCCAAAGTCTATTCGGGAAATTTTTAATTGCTAATAAAAATCACCCAAAGGCGGGTTGGGGAAACAAAAACTAGATTTTACGGAGGCACCAAGGCAAACCAAATTTTTTGATAGGCGTAAAAGGCTGCTACAATCAGGTGGAAAAAGCCAGGATACGAACGGCGATGAGGGCTTTTTTTAAAGCTAATTGCTGCGGTTCATGTGGGCGTTAAAAATTTGTGGGGGTTTTAGTTTTTTTCTTTTAGGGGGGCAGGGGAGCGCCATGCTGCCTTTGGGGGCAGGGGCCCTAAAGGGCTCAAATGCTGAATTCAACGACTTTCGCTGGTTTCGAGGAAAAGGGTTAACGGGGGGAGTTTAATTTTGGGGGGGGAACCATGCCCCCTGGCACGCACATTGCCGGGGACGGCCGGGGCTTTCTCCCCCCCCCTGGGTGTGAAATTTTGCTTAGAATGCTTCACACAAGCTTTCGGAGAGATGAGTTATGACAATATCTAATTACGTTAAAAAGTAACAGGGTAATAATCAAAATGAATAACACGCATTTCATT
>NC_051416.1:35194149-35194238 GCF_015228065.2 Penaeus monodon
ATTTTTAATTATATTGTGTGTTGTGAGAGAGAGAGAGTAGGGGTTTTGATAACGACAAAAATTTATAATTAAAATTATCCCATTCTAAT
>NC_051416.1:35194864-35195182 GCF_015228065.2 Penaeus monodon
TTTCGAAATTCACTCTGCAATCCATCAGTTTCTAAAGGTACTGTTTTTCTATGGCTTTTTTCAATGCTTAGAAAGGAACAAGCACTCGTAAAAATAACTCATCGGAAATTTTGGGCGCTTGTATAATATTCACATAGTGGTGTAACGCAAACGAGGGATTGGTATCAAAAAAGGGTTTTTTTCCCTTATTTCGGGTGGGGGCGTCATTCCCGGGCAGTTTCATACCCGTAATGGACAAGAAGGACTATTAAGAGGGAGTGCAAAGTCTGATACCCCAAGGTGAAAGAGTTTCGAGCATGGAATGTTTTTTTTTCAGTT
>NC_051416.1:35195212-35197931 GCF_015228065.2 Penaeus monodon
CCTGGGGTGTTGACGGGAGAACCTGTGCCCCCATACTAAATTATTGAGTAAAATTTTTGGGGAAATGTATTATCACCCAGTCACTTCTCTCTATATTTAAAATGTGCTTGTTACAAAGTACCAAAAAAAAGTTTGTAACCAAAGAACAAAGAGTGGCTAGAAAAATCCATTTTTCGTGAGTCCCTAAGTTTTTGGTCCATTTGTTTAACACAATATCTTATATATAATCGTGGATTTTCCATGAATTTGCCCCCAGGTTTTTTTTTTAGAGTACAAAATTTGTATAATTTCTAAAAATATATGCTAACGCAACCCCCATTTTTTTTTGGTGTGACGCTTATTTTTTTTTTTTCTTTACAGTTGTCTGCTGTTTTCCATCGGCATCACTTTCGTTATGTTCCCCTTTCAGACAATGAATGGGAAAACTGAGGGATTTATCTTAAAAATTGGTGCAACAAAAAAAATCAGAAGATACAAAAATTTTAACTTTAAACACAGTTGGGGAAAAAGGGATAAAAAAAACGAACGATGTAACAACCCAAAGTTAGTTTAGATATTTTTGGGTATCATATTTCGTGAATGGTGCACTTTTCTGTTGATCTGTTTCCTGTCCTAGTTTTTCAGTAAAAATTTAATGAAAATTAAATTATCGAAATTTCTCGAGAAAAGGGGGAAGTGTTCTGAGTATCCTCCTCCTCCCAAGGTTGCTGTGTATTTTTAAACAGAAAAAAAATCTGTCACGTTCAGGAGAAACGTGACAGGACTGATTGTTTGGTTTTGCTTTAAATAATGGGGCCTCTCTTAAATTTGATGAAATTTCAGTCTGCTGTAAATTTTTTTAATCTAAGAATCCACTGTGGCCTCTCGGGGTTAAAAATATAAGAGGAGGATTTTTTTTGTGAGCACCCTCTCCCAATAAACTGAATAAAGGGGAAAATAAACTCAACTATTGGGGGGCAGGAAGTCCTTTTTGTGATGTTTTCAAACTCCCGAAACCCAGGGTTTTGGGGGAGACCCTGGGTTTGCGGGGGGTAGGAGGGGGTGGGAGGAATTCAGGAGTTGATGTGCATGTCTCATTTTGCTACACCATACATTTTCTTTTCCTTTTAGAAAATCACTGCATTCCCCTTTTTATCGTGGTCATAATTTCCCGATATGCTACTTCTAAATAAACATTTTTGTGTATGATTTTTTGCTTTTACAGATTTTTTATTATTGAATTTAAAACAAACTAAAAGATCTGGATGGCATCCAAAAGGAATGCGGGGCTCAAATTTTTTCCCCTGCAAACTGGACCCTAACATCTGGGGATTTAAAAAAATTAAAACCCCATACAGTTTATAGTAAGTAATGTAGCTCTCTTAAACCCCTTTTCTACTATAATGGCACATATGATAGGGCAGAGGTAAAAAGTCGCCTATTTTTTAACGTGTTTACATAAAAAACACGTGGGTTATCTCTTTTGGTTCTTCTGGAAAATATGAGTAAAGGGTAATGACCCTGAATATGTAAACTTTCAACCATAATCAAGCCGTTTTCCTCACATTATCTAAAAACCCCCCTAGGTTTTTTTTTTTTTTAAATAACACTGCCATGTTTTAAAATTTACAGTCTTCTAATGGGATGCTTCTACCCCGATACCTTAAATGCATCTATATGGATCTGAAAATTCCTGAAAATTGTCTGGGTTAGCAAGGAAAAAAGTTAAGGGTTTATACTTTAACTTATCAAACGCTTTTTAAGCATCTGGTATTCGTTGGAACTGTGAGCTTACTAGTAATGCAATCTCTACAAGCCTGGTGATCTGTCATTTTTGAAGAAACCCATATATTTTAGAAATCTTGCAATGCATCCTTTGGCCTTTCTGATACGGCCCTTGTTTTCTCTGGATCTGGACATATTCCCTAGGAAGAAACCACTGAGCCAAAGAACTTGAACTCAGATATCCCATTTTGGGAGTGAAAGAAAAAATTCCTGTGAGGTAGGCCGGGTTTTGCAGATGGCGATTATATCATCAAAGTTTGCTCTAATGAAGGTCTGGTTGATGGTTCTCTGGAAAGCCTGCTATGCAGTTATCAAGCTATATGGCCTGACAAACTGGAAAAATCTGTAACCATCATGAAATTCTTTTTTTCTTTTGCCTTCAGAAAGGGACCCTAATATAGTCCACTAAGCTTTCGGTATGCATCATACTGCACTTCGATACCTCTCAGTTTTCCCGTTCAGTTTCGTTTCCCATATCTTAAATTACATAAAGTTGTGGGTTTTATCTTATCTTTAACACACTAGGTTACTGAGCGCTTACTCGTTTAGTAATTGTAAAGCATTTGTTTGTCCTCGTTTTGCTATTGTTTTTAATTCCTTTACAAAAAAGCTTTTAATTCTAGATCTTTCCATCACAAATCCTTTAGTATGCCCCTTTTTTGCCTTTTTGACATTGTTCGTATGTCCATCACACTTTTATTTATGAGGCCCCCATATACTAGATGTCAAACATTTTTTCACCGTTTTGGGGGACCCCCCTTCGTGCGAAAGTTTTTCATATTATAGGGAAATAAGCCTTTCCCAGCAAACGGTATCCCCTAGCTTCTGCTATGCTTTCACCAACGGTCTTGCACCCAGTTCACGGCCAACATTGGGGAGTAGTAGTCCTTGCTAGTGTGTGTGTGTGGCCCCCATTCAGGGCCAAACATTGCGGATAGTAGCCTTTGCTCGTGTG
>NC_051416.1:35198190-35198841 GCF_015228065.2 Penaeus monodon
GTTAAAATCAGAAGGAAGAAGTCGAATATGGGAACACGATTCACCAAAGTCGTCAAAAGACGGAAAAGCAAAAGAAGGGACAAACAGAAAAATAGTTCGGAGCTGGAAACTCTCCCCAAAGGGGCGCCGGCCTCCCCGCAGCGCTGGTCTGTGGTCTATCTCGAACATTATCATCCACCAAAAAAGGGCCCCCTATAGATGAATTGTGAAGGATTTTTCCCGACCGTTTTTGGCAAAATGAAGGGTTTTGAAATCATTTTCAGGGTGCGATTCCTCAAAGGGCCCTTTACTCAGCACAGGGAAAAGGGGGCCATACTTAAAAGGACACCGGACATCAGGGGGACAGGATCGGCTAGAGGAAATGCACCGTTAGCTTATGGGAAACTATGAAGGAGGCTGGTACTCTAAAACCGAGCTAGGACTACACTCCGCAAAGTTTGGCCGTGAAATGGGGGCCCGATCGCGTGTGGATAAATAGCAAAAGCAGAGGGGGTACCCTTTCTGGGGGAAAAGGGTTTTTCCCTATAATAAAAACTTTCGCACGAAGGTGGGTACCCAAAGCAGAGTGTAAAAAATGTTTGACATCTAGTATATGGTGGGCCTCATGAATCAAAGTTGTACATGGACATACTGAACAATGTGCAAAATAGG
>NC_051416.1:35198870-35198991 GCF_015228065.2 Penaeus monodon
CCCAAAACACACCCCCCACTATAAGGGGGAAGAAAACCCCAAATTTCATTTTGGGTTGCAGGGTATTGATACTGGGGGTTTTTTTTTTTCGGGGGCCCCCTTGGGAGAAAATTTCCCCCTT
>NC_051416.1:35199091-35199801 GCF_015228065.2 Penaeus monodon
AGTTTTTGTTGTGTGTTTTTGTGTGTGGTTTTGGGGCCTATTTTGCCATTGTTCGTAGCCCTGTACAACTTGTTCATGAGGCCCACCATAACTAGATGTAAAACATTTTTTACACTCTGCTTTGGGTACCCACCTTCGTGCGAAAGTTATCATATTATAGGGAAATAAGCCTTTCCCAGCAAACGGTATCCCGCTACTGCTTCTGCTATGCTTTCATCCTACACGCGATCTGTGCACCCAGTTCACGGCCAACATTGCGGAGTAGTAGTCCTAGCTCAGGATTTAGATGTACCAGCCTCCGTTCATAGATTCCATTAAGCTAACGTCGTGCACTTCCTCTAGCCCGATCCTGTACCTGATGTCCTGGATGTCCTTATTAAGTATGGCACCCATTTCCTGATGCTGAGTCAAGGTCCTTGAGTGACATCGCACCCTGCAAACTGATTTCACAATCTACTCATCTTGCCAGCACCGGTCAGGAAAAATCACTTCACAATTCATCTATATGGTCTTGTTGGTGGATGATAATGTTCGAGATAGACCTACTAGAACCTAGCTGCTGCAGGAGGCCGGCGTCCCTTTGGATGAGTTTCCAGCTCCGAAACTATTTTTCTCTGTTTGTCCCTTCATTTGCATTTCCGTCTATTGACGACTTTGGTGAATTCGTCGTTCTCCATATTGCGACTTCTGTCCCGTATCTGAACTTTAAC
>NC_051416.1:35200073-35202425 GCF_015228065.2 Penaeus monodon
CACACTGAGCAAGGACTACTACTCCGCAATGTTGGCCGTGAACTGGGTGCACACACACACACACTGAGCAAGGACTACTACTCCGCAATGTTGGCCGTGAACTGGGTGCACAGATCGCGTGTAGGATGAAAGCATAGCAGAAGCAGTAGCGGGATACCGTTTGCTGGGAAAGGCTTATTTCCCTATAATATGATAACTTTCGCACGAAGGTGGGTACCCAAAACAGAGTGTAAAAAATGTTTGACATCTAGTATATGGTGGGCCTCATGAATCAAAGTTGTGCATGGACATACTGAACAATGTGCAAAATAGGCACAAAACGGCATACTAAAGGATTTTGTGATGGAAAGTATCTAGAATGTAAAGCTTATTGTAAAGGAATGTAAGACAAATAGCAAAACGATGGACAAACAAATGCGTTATCAATATACTAATGGACGAGTCAAGCCGCTCAGATAACCTAGTAAGTGTTAACAGATAAGATAAAAACCATCAACTTTATCGTAACTTAAGATATGTGGAAACGACAACTAGGAACAGGAAAACTGAGAGGTATGCGACAGTGCAGTACTGATGCATACCTAGAAATGCTTAGTGGACTATACTTATGGTGCCTTCTGAATGGCAAAAAGAAAAGAAAAGAATTTCATGATGGTTACAGATTTTTCCAGTTTGTCAGGCCATATAGCTTGATAACTGCATAGCAGGCTTTCCAGAGAACCATCAACCAGACCTTCATTAGAGCAAACTTTGATGATATAATCGCCATCTGCAAAATCCTGGCACTACCTCACGGGAAAATTTTGTTTTCCCCCCAGAAATTGGCATATCTGATTTAAAATTTCTTTGGCTAGTGGTTTCTTTTTTGGGGGGAAATTGTCAGCCCAGGAAAAAAAGGGCCGTACAAAAGGGCCCAAAGGATGCATTGCAAATTTTAAAAATATAGGGTTTCTTCAAAATACAGATCACCAGGCTTGTAAGATTGCCATTACTAGTAACCCAGTTTCCCAAAAATACCAGATGCTTAAAAAGGTTTATAAGTTAAGTATAAACCCTTAACTTTTTTCCCTTTACCCAAATTTTCAGGAATTTTCAATCCCCATAGTATTTAGGGATCATGAAGCATGCCTATATGAAAACTTGAAGTTAAAAAGAGGCAGTGCTTTTTTCCAAGGAAAAATTTAAAAACCCAAGGGTTTTAGAGGGGGCAAACGGGCTTTCATTTGGTTTTTTAATTTACATTTCTGGTCATTATCCATTACTCTATATTTTCCAGAAGCATACCGAATGAGATGAACCCACGTGTTATTTATGCTAAACACGTTCAAAAAGGCGCCCTTTACTCTGTACCTCATCAATGTGCCATTTAGTACAAAGGCGTTAAGAGCGCTCATTTTACTTACTAAAAACTGTTGGGGTTTTAATTTTTTAATCCCCAGGTTTGGGTCCAGTTTGCATGGGGAAGAAATTTGAGCCTCTGTCATTCCTTGTGGATGCATCCAGAATCTTTCAGTTTTTTTTAAAAATTCAAAACAAAAATTTTTGAAAAAGCAAAAATCAACCAAATGTTTTTTTTATGAAATACATATGGGTATAATTATGACCCACGATAAACAAGAAATGCAGTAGTATTTACAAAAAGGGAAATAAAAAATGTACGTAGTAGCAGAAATGAGACACTGACACATCCCCTAATTCCTCCACCCTCCCTCCACCTCCCGCAACCACTTTGGTCCCCCCAAACTGGTTGCGGGGGGGTGAACATACAAAAAAGGCTTCCTTCCCCCCCAAATATTTTGGTTTTGATTTGCCTTTCATTCTTTGATTGGGGAGGGTGCTAAAAAAAAAACTCCTCCTCTTATATTGTTTCCCAAAGAGGGGCACAGTGTGATTTTTAAATTTAAAAAAAAAAATTTTACAGCAGACTAAATTTGCATAAAATGTTAATAGAGGCCCTATTTTAACGCAATACCAAACAATAGCTCCTTCACTTCTCCGCAACGTGACAGATTTTTTTGTCTGCTTAAACATCCAGCAACTCTTGGTGGGAGGAGGATACTCAGAACATTTCCCCCTTTGTCTCGAGAAACATAATTAATTATCTATAATTTTGTCTGAAAAACAGGACAGGAAACAATAAACAAAAAAGTCCACTTTCTACCAAAATATGTCCCCAAAAGTATCTAAAAAACTTGGTTTTTACTCCTTGTTGTTTTCATCCTTTCCCCCAACTGTGTTTTTAAAGTTAATTTTTGTTTATCTTCTGATTTTTTTGTCACCAAATTTTTAAAATAAATACCTCAGATTTACCATTTATTGTCTGAAAGAGGACATAAAAAAGGGTGCCGATGG
>NC_051416.1:35202466-35203177 GCF_015228065.2 Penaeus monodon
GCGTCACACCAAAAAAAGAAAAGGGGTTGCAGTTTCATTATATTTTTGAAAATTATACAATATTGTAGCTCTACAAAAAAAAAACCTGTGGCAAATTGCTGGTAATACTGTTATTATAAATTATTGTGTTAAACAAAATGGCAAACCCAAAAAAACTTGAGGCACTCACGAAAAAAAGGTATTTTATAGCCAACTCTGTGTTTTTTTTGTTACAAAAATTTTTTTTGGTCTTTGTAACTAAGCACTTTAATTGGAGAAGTAGACTGGGTGAAAATACATTTCCACAAAACTTAAAACAAAAATGTTAGTATGGGGGGGGGCAGAGTTTCCAGTAACCCCAAGGGGTTCTTTGATTTTTTTTTTTTTTGTTTACTTACGAAAAAAAAATTCCCGCTCTGAATCTCTTTTCCCTTTGGGGGTATAACTTTTCCCCCCTTTAATACCTTCTCTGTCCTTACTGTATGTAAAACGCCCTGGAATGACGCCCCCACCCCCAATAAGGAATAAAACCTGTTCTGATACCCAAACCCCTCGTTTTCATTAAAAACCCCCTAGTGAAAATGTATACAAGCTCTTCCGAATTTCCGTAGTCATCATCTTTCGAGTGCCTTTTCATTTCTAAGCTTACAACGCCATAGCAAAACGTACCCTTTTTAACTGATGGGCTTCGATGAAATTTTTTTAACTAAAAATGCGCTATAATTAAAAGAT
>NC_051416.1:35204372-35205011 GCF_015228065.2 Penaeus monodon
AAATGCGTGTTATTCATATTTGTATTATTATCCTGTTACATTTTCACGTAATTAGTAATATTGTCATAACTCATCATCTCCGACTAAGCATTAGTGTAAAGCAGTTCTAAGCTAACTTTTCACACACCAGTGAGACGAAACCCCGGCCGTCCCACGGCCATGTGCGTCGCAGCGACATGGTTCCTCCCCCAGAAATTAACTCCGGCGCGTTAACCATTTTCCTCGAAACATCAGCGAAAGTCAGCCCTTGAATTCAGCTTCGAGTCCTTACGCGCCTGTACCCAAGGCAGCACTGGCGCTCCCCTGCTCCCTAAAGATAAAACTCAAACCCCCAACATATTTAACTGCCCACATGACACCGCGCAATTAGCTTTAAGAAAAGCCCTCAGTCGCCGTTCGTATCCTGGCTTTTCCCAAACCTGATTGTAGCAGCCTTGACGCCTATCAAAACATTTGTGTTCTGCCTTTGGTGCCAGTCCGTAAAATACTAGTTGTTTTCCCCGAGACCTGCTCTGGATGATTTTTATTAGCAATTAAAGATTCAGTAATTTAGACTCTTGGCCAGTACCATTATCAGCGGACCTAGACACACTTTGGGGATCTCGGCGAAAAGTGCTTCTGGTGAGTCGGTTTTTTTTT
>NC_051416.1:35205107-35205208 GCF_015228065.2 Penaeus monodon
GAGATAAATCATGTAGGAGGAACGGGTCGCATTCTTAACAGAAATATCATTTCTCTGTCAATTCTTTTCTGGGCGCATTCTCGTTGTATTGTAAGCGTCTA
>NC_051416.1:35205309-35205415 GCF_015228065.2 Penaeus monodon
TCGCTTCTTGGTCTCTTTCGCGTCGTCGCCTTTCCTTTTTTCGTCTATTCACCCCTCTGCCTTCTCTCTTCGCCTCTTAGTCTTTTTGATTCTTTGAGCATCTGAG
>NC_051416.1:35205699-35206000 GCF_015228065.2 Penaeus monodon
GTGAGCCTCTGAGCCCCTCCACAGCTGCGAGAGCTCCCTCGAAGGCTGGAACCGGTCTGTCTGAAACCATTGCCTCGAGGAGCATGTCCCCAGTTTATGCTTTCATTTGCGCCCCGCAACCACTGCCTCAAATTTAAACGGTTTCATTACTGCATCGCTAATGACTCAGGCATGAAGTACGACTGGCATAATTAACTGGGACAAGAATTATTTCACGCAAGGCCCCTTGCGCAAGCAGCTCATTAAAAACCTAGGCTATGTAAAAGCATTATGATGTAAGCTATGTTTACAACTAAATTTG
>NC_051416.1:35206824-35206936 GCF_015228065.2 Penaeus monodon
ATTTTATTTATATAATATTTTTTTAAATCCCCAACAATTACACATACATATGTGTTACCGCGGTGTTTTAAAAACCCTTTTAGAAATCTTTACGTCGCGTAGCGGTTTTACC
>NC_051416.1:35210205-35210404 GCF_015228065.2 Penaeus monodon
AAGGTTTATCGAACACGAGCAAAGGCAATACATATTTTCTATTGCGATGTCGTAATATTTCTAACTTTAATTCACTGAACAAAAAAAGATTATAATATTGTAATAATTATACATTCACTTAATATTTTTTTAGTCACAATTTAATATCATATCAAATAAAATATTATTTAAACTTGTAGCCATGTGCGGAGAAGACGTG
>NC_051416.1:35210477-35210837 GCF_015228065.2 Penaeus monodon
AGTAGAAAGCATAGGGCTTTTCACAGTATTATCAGTGAACATAAGTTTCGCTTGCTATTTATATGAGTATAAAATCCAACAAAAACAATGAGCCAGTACGAGGGGTCGGAAATCATAATTTTCGGTGAGGTGAAAATAATTATCCTATGATCTCATGTTCTTGTGATACTGATTTTTTTTGTTATCTATTTATTGGTTATGAACATGTATTACATTTACATGTATTAATTTGTTTATTCTTTGGTGTAACTATAATTAAATAATTTGTTTTTCTCATATATTGTTTCTTTGTAATTTCAGGAATCAGTAATCTAAATTCCAAAACAATTTCCAACCCCGTTAAGACTACGCTCCACATAA
>NC_051416.1:35214209-35214275 GCF_015228065.2 Penaeus monodon
GCTCCCAAACACACGTCCAATCCCTTAACCACTGACATCACGTCATCGTTTGTATAAATGTGAAAA
>NC_051416.1:35215843-35215948 GCF_015228065.2 Penaeus monodon
ACCCCCAAACAAAGGTCCTTTTAAAAAAAACTGGGAAACCCAAAAAAACTATCAAAAAAACCCCGGCAAGGGGCCCCGGCCACGACGCCAAAATTTTCGTTTTTT
>NC_051416.1:35223886-35223991 GCF_015228065.2 Penaeus monodon
CACTTTTCTGAGGTATTCGCTATCACAACGAATCAGTGAACCGGATAAAAGGGCTTAAAAAAAAATTAGTAATCAAATAACAAGGGGATTCACAATAATTTTCAA
>NC_051416.1:35224206-35224651 GCF_015228065.2 Penaeus monodon
TTAAATCTCGAAGCTAAACAGTTTTTTATTTCTTAACCCAAATTAACATTATTAATGAGACATTATTAATAAGACCATCACTCTTACAGTTATTTACCACAGTTTACACTGCGATTATGTAATTGTATATTATTGGTGCGACGACTCTAGTATATAATTCATATCTCGTTGTTACAATCTTTCTTTAATTACTGCTGTTTTTATTTTCTTTTTATAAGTCTATTATTTTTGTATCATGTATTTCTATTTATTATCACCATTACTATAAAATTTATTAAGATTATCTTCCAAGAGGGAGAGAAAAATTATCAAAATATAAACCAGTACTTATCCGCCCTTTCAAAAAAGTTTCTATTTCCTTTTATTATCCTCTCTTTTTTCTCTTCCCAAAACAAAATACCACACTATCCCCAGCCGGGTGTTGAGCGCGTGCGCTGATTTTTAG
>NC_051416.1:35225779-35226487 GCF_015228065.2 Penaeus monodon
GTCCGGTTTTTTTCTAGGCCCAAATTGAAAAATTTTACCAAAATACTTTCTCAGGAAAACATTTTTTCTTCGTTTGTACTTTCGAAAAGTTGGGAAAGGATTAATTGTAGGGGCATAAAACCGCACAAAAGGGGGTATAATTTTTTTTTGGGAATTTACAAAAGCTTTTAGAGCTCGATTTTTTCCCTCGTTCTCAAAAAAAATGGAGAAGGATGAATCTTTTGGGAAAAAAAAATGCGAAAGTAAAAAACAGGTGGATAGTAGGGAAAAAATTGATGTTAAGAGAAATTTAGGTTTTGATCTTGAGTCTATCATTATCTTTTTTGCTTTCCCAGATTTGCTCGTTGCTCAAGACGAGGCTGTTTTTTGATCTGGTTTTGGGTTGTTTAAATTAAAACAGGCCGGGCAGAAAACAAACCCCGGCAAAAAGGAAGGAAAAAATGAAAAATGAGTCAGGATTGGATGTGACCGAGGTGTGCAACAGTTTGGAAAAATGCTTTTCCCAAGTGAAGCAAAAAATGGAAAAGAAAAATCGAGGGGAGAGAGGATCATTCGGGAAAGGGGTTTATACATACTAAAATCGCAATAACTTTATTGGTATATATGATGTGTTGTGCCCCATTGTAATGTATGTGAATACATACATACGTTTATATAAACAGGTGTGGTGTGTGGTGCTTTGGGGGTGCGGGTGCGTGTTGGTGTTTT
>NC_051416.1:35227067-35227165 GCF_015228065.2 Penaeus monodon
AGTAAATTCATATAACTAAACTTCTTAATTAAATGGTAAATTAAAACTTATAATTTTGTCTTTTCAATACCCTACCTCTCTCTTCTCACACCCACATA
>NC_051416.1:35227252-35228028 GCF_015228065.2 Penaeus monodon
GAATATTGTGTTGTGAGAGGAGAGAGAGTAGGGGGATTGATAACGCAATTTAAAATAAAATTTATACCATTCTAATTATAGACACATTTAGTTTACGAAATTCCTCTGCAAGTCATCAGTTTACTAGAAGGTACTGTTTTGCTATGGCTTGTAAATGCTTAGAAAGTGACAAGGCACTCGTAAGCATGATGACTCATCGGAAATTCTGGAAGCAGCTTGAAACATATTCACATAGTGGTGTAATGCAAACGAGGGATTGGGATCGAACAGGTTTTATTCCTTATTGCGGGTGTGGGGGTCATCTCCAGGGCAGTTAACATACAGTAAGGACAGAGAAGGACTATAAAGGGGGTGCAAAGTCTGATACCACCAAGGGAAAGAGATTCAGAGCATGGAATTTTTTTTTTCATTAAGTAAACAAAAAAAAAATCAAAAAGCCGTGGGGGTTGATGGGAACTTGTGCCCCCCCACATAACATTATTGAGTTAAGATTTTGTGGAAAAGTTTATCACCCCAGTCTCTTCTCTCTAACTTAATGTTTTTATTAAAAATACCAAAAAAAATTTTTGTAACCAAAGAACCAGATTTGGGCTAGAAAATACCATTTTTCGTGAGTCCCTAAGTTTCTTGGTGCCATATTGTTTTAACACAATACTTATATATAATCAGGAGTTTCCAGCATTTGCCCGAAATTTTTTTTTTGTAGAGCTAAAATATTATATAATTTTCTAAAATTAATGCAAAAACTGCAACCCCTATTTTATTTTGGTGGACGC
>NC_051416.1:35228050-35229423 GCF_015228065.2 Penaeus monodon
ACACTTGATCCGTCTTTTTTCCATGGCTATCACTTTCGTTATGTTCTTTTTCAGACAATGATGGTAATCTGAGGTATTTTATTGAACTTTGGTGCAACAAAAAAATCAGAAGATAAGCAAAAATTAAATTTTAAAACACAGTTGGGGGAAAAAGGTAACAACAAAGCGATGTAAAAACCCAAAAGTTAGTTTTAGATACTTTGGGTATTATTCGGTAGAAATGTTGCATTTTTCTGTTGATCTTTTCCCTGCCCTTTATTCGTACAATTTTAATGTATAAAAATTACGTAATTCTGAACAAGGGGGGAAGATTTTCTGAGTATCCTCCCCCTACCAAGATTGCTGGAGTTTCAAGCAGACAAAAAATCTGTCATTTGCAGGAGCAACGTACGGAGCTGATTGTTTGGTATTGCGTTAAAAAAATAGGGCCCCTACTTAACCTTTTAGCAATTCAGTTGCTGTAAATTTTTATTAATTTTGAATCACACTGTGGCCTCTTTGGTTAAACAATAAAAAAAGGAGGGTTTTTTTTTTGAGCCCCCCCTCCCCAAACACAAATGAATGAAGGCAAATCAATCAACTATTGGGGGGGAGGGAAATCCCTTTGTTGTGAAAAGCTTTTACCTCCCGCAATCCACGTGTGGGAGAACACATGTGGTTGCGGGAGGTAGGAGGGAGGTGTGGAGGAATTTGGGGTTGATGTGTCAGTGTCTCATTTCGTATACCCTAATTTTCATTTCCTTTTTTGTAAATACTACTGCATTTTCCTTGTTTATCGTGGGGCATAATTTTAAATGATATACTACTTCGTAAATAAACTCTTTTTGTATGATTTTTTTCTTTTTTCAAGATATTTTAGTATTTAATTTTAAAAAAACCCAAAGAAAGATCTGGATGGCATCCCCAAAAGGGAAGACAGAGGCTCAAATTTTTTTCCCCACAAAACTGGCCAAAACATCTGGGGATTAAAAATTAGACCTCACTACATTTATAGAAATAAATGTAGCTGCTCTTAACTCCTTTTGGGTTTTTTTATTTCCTCCTGTCATAATTGCTTTGGTAAGCTTGTCTGGCTATAATGGCACAAAACTGAGGGGACAAGGTAAAGTGGTCGCCTTTTTTGAACGGTTTAGGGAAAATAACACGCGGGTTCAACACAAAGGGTTAGCTTACTTTCTTGAATAGTCCCCCATAAAGTGCCAAGCCCCCTCGAAAGCTCAGTCTGCCATTCTACCATACAATTTCTCACTACGTTTTTTAATGAAAATACATGAACTTATCTTATAGTGGTTTGAAAACTCTCTCATTCGGTTATCTTCTGGAAAAAAAGAGTAAAGGATGATGACCCATAATATTAAACTTACAACCCTAGA
>NC_051416.1:35229707-35229814 GCF_015228065.2 Penaeus monodon
CCAGAGAGGGAGAGAATAATTATCAATATATACCAGTACTTATCCGCTTACAAGAAAAGTTTTCTATTACCTTATATTATCCTCTCTTTTTCTCTCTCAAGACTAAA
>NC_051416.1:35230971-35231523 GCF_015228065.2 Penaeus monodon
AGGACCAACATTGAAGAATTATTACCACATACTTTCTCAGGTAAACATATTTTTCTTCGTTTGTACATTTTCGATAAAGATATGGAAGGATAACTTGTAGGGACATGCAACCGCACATAAAGGTGGTATAATTTTTTTCTTGGAATTTACAGAAGCTCTTAGAGCTCGACTTTCCCCTCGTTCTCTAAAAAAATGGAGAAGGATGAATCATTTAGGAAACAAAAAATGCGATAAGTAAAAAGACAGGTGGATAGTAATGGAAAAATTGATGTGTAAGAGCAAATTTAGGATTGATCATTGAGTCATATCATTATCTGTTTTGCAGTTCCCAGATTTGACTCGTTGCTCAAGACAGAGGCTGATTTTTGATCTGGCTTTCGGTTGATTGAATTCAAACAGGGCCGGGCAGTAAAACGAAGCCGGCGAAAAGGAAGGAGAAAAATGAAGACGTGAGTCAGGATTGGATGTGACCGAGGTGTGCAACAGTTTGGAAAAGTGCTTTGCCAAGTGAAGCAAGAAATGGAAAAGAGAAAATCGAGAGGAGAGAGTGAT
>NC_051416.1:35232347-35235137 GCF_015228065.2 Penaeus monodon
CTTTTATATGTATATTATGTGTGTGTGAGAGAGAAGAGAGTAGTGGGATTGATACGCAAAAATTATAAGTTTAAATTATACATTCTATTATAGACGCATTTAGTTATACGAAAATTTACTCGCAAGTCTCATTACTAGAAGTACTGTTTTGCTATGGCGTTTTCATGCTTAGAAAATGAACAAGGCACTCGTACATGAGCTCATCTGGGAAATTCTGGAAGCGCTTGTATCATATTTCCATAGTGTGTACTGCAACAGGGGATTGTATCAGACAGGTTTTATTCCTTATTGGCGGGTGTGGGGCGTCATCTCCAGGGCAGCTTAACATACCAGTAATGGACGAGAAGGACTATTAAGAGGGGGGTGCAAAGTTCTGATACCACCAAGGTGAAAAGATGATTCAGAGCATGGAATGTTTTTCTTTCAGTTAATGTAAACAAAAAAAAAGTCAACAGAAGCCTGTGGGTGTTGACTGGAGAACTCTGTGCCCCCCACACATAACATTATTGAGTTAATTTTGTGGAATGTATTATCACCCAGTCTACTTCTCTCTATACTTAAAGTGCTTAGTTACAAAGTACCAAAAAAAAGTTTTGTAACCAAAGAAAACAGAGTTGGCTAGTAAATACCATTTTTCGTGAGTGCCTAAGTTTTCTTGGTGCCATAAATTGCTTAACACAATAATCTTATATATAATCAGTGAGCTTACCATGCAATTTGCCCGCAGGATTTTTTTGTAGAGCTACAATATTAGTATAATTTTCTAAAAATATAATGCTAAACTGCAACCCCTATTCTTATTTTGGTGTGACGCTTATTTTTTTTTCTTTTCTTTACACTTTTATCCGTCTGTTTCCTCGGCTATCACTTTCGTTATGTTCCTCTTTCAGACAATGAATGGTAAATCTGAGGGATTTTATCTTGAAACTTGGGGCAACAAAAAATCAGAAGATAAACAATATTAACTTTAAACACAGTTTGGGGAAAGGATGAAAACAACGAAGCGATGACAACCAAGTTAGTTTAGATACTTTGGGTATCATATTTCGGTAGAAATGTGTGCACTTTTCTGTTGATCTGTTTCCTGTCCTAGTTATTCAGTACAATATTATATGTATAATTAATTATCGTAATTCTCGAGACAAGGTGGGAAGATGTTCTGAGTATCCTCCTCCTACCAAGAGTTGCTGTGTATGTTTCAAGCAGACAAAAAATCTGTCACGTTGCAGGAGCAACGTGACAGGAGCTGATTGTTTGGTATTGCGTTAAAAAATAGGGCCTCTACTTAAGCATTTGATGCAATTCAGTCTGCTGTAAATTTTTATTAATCTAAGAATCACACTGTGGCCTCTCTTGGTTAAACAATAATAAGAGGAGGAGTTTTTTTGTGAGCACCCTCTCCCAATCACAACTGAATGAAGGGCAAATCAACTCAACTATTGGTGGGGCAAGGAAGTCCTTTGTTGTGATGCTTCTACCTCCCGCAATCCACGTGTGTGGAGACACATGTGGATTGCGGGAGGTAGGAGGGAGGTGTGGAGGAATTCAGGAGTTGATGTGTCAGTGTCTCATTTCTGCTACTACCAGTACATTTTCATTTCCTTTTAGTAAATACTACTGCATTGCCTTGTTTATCGTGGGTCATAATTATACTGATATACTACTTGCGTAAATAAACATCTTTGTGTATGATTTTTGCTTTTACAAGATATTTTAGTTATTGAATTTTAAAACAAACTGAAAGATCTGGATGGCATCCACAAGGAATGACAGAGGCTCAAATTTCTTCCCCATGCAAACTGGACCATAACATCTGGGGATTAAACATTAGACCTCACTACAGTTTATAGTAAGTAAATGTAGCTGCTCTTAACTGCCTTTGGCTTTTTTTATTACTCTCCTGTCATAATTGCTTGGCTAAGCTTGTCTGGCTACTATAATGGCACATATGACTGAGGTACAGAGGTAAAGTGGTCGCCTATTTTTGAACGTGTTTAGCATAAATAACACGCGGGTTCAACACAAGGCTGTAGCTTACTTTCTTGAAGTAGTACCCCATAAAGATGCCAGAGCCTCTCGAACAGCTCAGTCTGCGCATTCTACCATACCATTACTCACTACGTTTTATGAACTATCATGAATACTTGATCTTATAGTGGTTTGAATCTCATCTCATTCGGTATGCTTCTGGAAAATATAGAGTAATGGATGATGACCCATGAATATGTAAACTTACAACCATAGATGCAAGCACAGTTGCCTCACACTCTATCTAACCTCTAGGTTATTAATTTTCCTTGGAAAATAAGCACTGCCATGCTGTTTAACTTCACAGTCTTGCTATATAGGCATGCTTCTACTGATACCTTAAATACATCTATATGGATCTGAAAATTCCTGAAAATTGTCTGGGTTAGTAAGGAAAAAAGTTAAGGGTTTATACTTTAACTCATCAAACGCTTTTTAAGCATCTGGCATTCGTTGGAACTGTGAGCTTACTAGTAATGGCAATCTCTACAAGCCTGGTGATCTGTCATTTGAAGAAACCCATATATTTTAGAAATCTTGCAATGCATCCTTTGGCCTTTCTGATACGGCCCTTGTTTTCTCTGGATCTGGACATTTTTTACACTGTTTTGGGTACCCACCTTCGTGCGAAAGTTATCATATTATAGGGAAATAAGCCTTTCCCAGCAAACGGTATCCCGCTGCTTCTGCTATGCTTTCATCCTACACGCGATCTGTGCACCCAGTTCACGGCCAACATTGCGAAGTAGTAGTCCTTGCTCA
>NC_051416.1:35235260-35235466 GCF_015228065.2 Penaeus monodon
ATCAAATCGTTTTATTTACAAATGCAGCGGGAAATGGCGCTGCCCGTTATTAGGTCAAAATTTGGCAACTTGTTTCTTGAGGCTTATCGTACCTTAAGGCTTCCTCAATCTCGGTATATCTTGAATGTTTATTCATGAAAGTAAATAACATTCACGCATCTTTACATCATTACTATTTCCGTTATAGTTCTAGTCCACACACAGAC
>NC_051416.1:35235592-35235934 GCF_015228065.2 Penaeus monodon
GGTTAAAGTTCAGATACGGGACAGAAGTCGCAATATGGAGAACGATGAATTCACCAAAGTCGTCAATAGATGATAAATAATAACAAGAAATCTCATAGGCTTCAAGTGAGGTAAGGCAAATGGCGTCCTCTCGGTTAATGTACATACTTTAAGGTGTCTGCCACTTCTATCTTTCGGACTGAAATTTTAGACAACTTTTGTAGTGAAAAACATCATTTTGTGTTGCAGGCATATCTAGAACACATTGTGGAAATAAAGGAAAGTTAACTCGGATAGTGTACTATTTATTATATTTACAGAAATATATCATGCTATTTTATCAGTCAAATTTCTTGGCATGAA
>NC_051416.1:35236875-35237578 GCF_015228065.2 Penaeus monodon
TTGTCTCGAGAATTACGATAATTAATTATACATATAATATTGTACTGAATAACTAGGACAGGAAACAGATCAACAGAAAAGTGCACACATTTCTACCGAAATATGATACCCAAAGTATCTAAACTAACTTGGTTGTTACATCGCTTCGTTGTTTTCATCCTTTCCCCCAACTGTGTTTAAAGTTAATTATTGCTTATCTTCTGATTTTTTTGTTGCACCAATGTTTCAAGATAAATACCTCAGATTTACCATTCATTGTCTGAAAGAGGAACATAACGAAAGTGATAGCCGATGGAAACAGACAGATCAACGTGTAAAGAAAAGAAAAAAAATAAGCGTCACACCAAAATAAGAATAGGGGTTGCAGTTTAGCATTATATTTTTAGAAAATTATACTAATATTGTAGCTCTACAAAAAAATCCTGCGGGCAAATTGCATGGTAAGCTCACTGATTATATATAAGATTATTGTGTTAAGCAATATGGCACCAAGAAACTTGAGGCACTCACGAAAAATGGTATTTTACTAGCCAACTCTGTGTTCTTTGGTTACAAAACTTTGTTTTGGTACTTTGTAACTAAGCACATTAAGTATAGAGAGAAGTAGACTGGGTGATAATACATTTCCACAAAATCTTAACTCAATAATGTTATGTATGGGGGGCACAGAGTTCTCCAGTCAACACCCACAGGCTTCTGTTGA
>NC_051416.1:35237598-35237971 GCF_015228065.2 Penaeus monodon
ACATTAACTGAAAGAAAAACATTCCATGCTCTGAATCATCTTTTCACCTTGGTGGTATCAGACTTTGCACTCCCTCTTAATAGTCCTTCTCTGTCCATTACTGGTATGATAAGCTGCCCTGGAGATGACGCCCCACACCCGCAATAAGGGAATAAAACCTGTTCTGATACCAATCCCCTCGTTTGCAGTTACACCACTATGTGAATATGTATACAAGCTGCTTCCAGAATTCCAGATGAGTCATCATGCTTACGAGTGCCTTGTTCACTTTCTAAGCATTGACAACGCCATAGCAAAAACAGTACCTTCTAGTAACTGATGGACTTGCAGAGTGAATTTCGTATAACTAAATGCTGTCTATAATTAGAATGAT
>NC_051416.1:35239184-35239824 GCF_015228065.2 Penaeus monodon
AAATGCGTGTTATTCATATTTGTATTATTATCCTGTTACATTTTCAACGTAATTAGTAATATTGTCATAACTCATCATCTCCGACTAAGCATTAGTGTGAAGCAGTTCTAAGCTAACATTTCACACACCAGTGAGACGAAAGCCCCGGCCGTCCCACGGCCAATGTGCGTCGCAGCGACATGGTTCCTCCCCCAGAAATTAAACTCCGGCGCGTTAACCATTTTCCTCGAAACATCAGCGAAAGTCAGTCTTGAATTCAGCATTCTGAGTCCTTACGCGCCTGTACCCAAGGCAGCACTGGCGCTCCCCTGCTCCCCTAAAGAATAAAACTCAAACCCCCACACATATTTAACTGCCCACATGACACCGCAGCAATTAGCTTTAAGAAAAGCCCTCAGTCGCCGTTCAGTATCCTGGCTTTTACCACCTGATTGTAGCAGCCTTGACGCCTATCAAAACATTTGTGTTCTGCCTTTGGTGCCAGTCCGTAAAATACTAGTTGTGTTCCCGAGACCTGCTCTGGATGATTTTTATTAGCAATTAAAGATTCCAGTAATTTAGACTCTTGGCCAGTACCAGTATCAGCGGACCTAGACACACTTTGGAGATCTCGGCGAAAAGTGCTTCTGGTGAGTCGGTT
>NC_051416.1:35239919-35240023 GCF_015228065.2 Penaeus monodon
GAAGATAAATCATGTAGGAGGAACGGGTCGCATTCTTAACAGAAATATCATTTCTCTGTCTAATTCTTTACTGTGCGCATTCTCGTTGTATTGTAAAGCGTCTA
>NC_051416.1:35240115-35240220 GCF_015228065.2 Penaeus monodon
TCGCTTCTTGGTCTCTTCGCGTCGTCGCCTTTCACTTTTTTCGTCTATTCACCCCTCTGCCTTCTCTCTTCGCCTCTTAGTCTTTTGATTCTTTGAGCATCTGAG
>NC_051416.1:35240455-35240702 GCF_015228065.2 Penaeus monodon
CTGTGAGCCTCTGAGCCACCTCCACAGCTGCAGAGAGCTCCCTCGAAGGCTGGAACCGGTCTGTCTGAAACCATTGCCTCGAGAGAGCATGTCGCCAGTTTATGCTTTCATTTGCGCCCCGCAACCACTGCCTCTAATTTACGGTTTCAATTACTGCATCGCTAATGACTCAGGCATGAAGTACGACATGGCATAATTAACTGGGACAAGGAATTATTTTCCACGCAAAGGCCCTTGCGCAAGCAGC
>NC_051416.1:35241627-35241731 GCF_015228065.2 Penaeus monodon
TTTAATAATATTATATTTTATACCCCAACCATATAACATACATTGTTAACCGCGGTGCTTTTAACCCCTTTTAGACAAGTCGTGCGTCGTCGTACGTGTGTTCA
>NC_051416.1:35244787-35245024 GCF_015228065.2 Penaeus monodon
GTAATAAGGAAAAGTTAATATTTACAATTCAATGTTTTATAAAGGTTTTATCGAACACGAGCAAAGGCAATACATATTTACTATTGCGATGTCGTAATATTTCTAACTTTAATTCACTGAACAAAAATAGATTATAATATTGTAATAATTATACATTCACTTAATATTATTTAGTCACAATTAATATCATATCAATACATATTATTTAAACTTGTAGCCATGTGCGGAGAAGACGTG
>NC_051416.1:35245097-35245483 GCF_015228065.2 Penaeus monodon
AGTAGAAAGCATAGGGCTTTTCACAGTATTATCAGTGAACATAAGTTTCGCTTGCTATTTATATGAGTATAAAATCCAACAAAAAACAATGAGCCAGTACGAGGGGTCGGAAATCATAATTTTCGGTGGAGGTGAAATAATTATCCTATGATCTCATGTTCTTGTGATACTGATTTTTTTTGTTATCTGATTTATTGGTTATGAACATGTATTACATTTACATGTATTAATTTGTTTATTCTTTGGTGTAACTATAATTAAATAATTTGTTTTTCTCATATATTGTTTCTTTGTAATTTCAGGAATCAGTAATCTAAATTCCAAAAACAATTTCCAAACCCGTTAAAGACTACGCTCCACTAATATGTATGATGTATATAGTATAT
>NC_051416.1:35254186-35254898 GCF_015228065.2 Penaeus monodon
ACAGCGGTTGTAGTTCAGGCAGCATTGTGTGCATCTAGACGTTTCTTCGCCGGCAGCTCTTTCTACTACGGAAAAGAGGTTCAGATCTTCAGGCTGTCTATCAAGTAGACGACCAAGTTCAGGTAATTTGTCCAAGGCATCGAGAGTATTTAGTCTCTCCAAAATATCCTCGATGTGAGACACTGACGCAGGCCTTTTGTCGGTCGACTTCCTCTCTTGGTAGCTTTCGAGGAGAGAGCCACAGTCATCCCATAGTGCCTTCTTTGCATTTACGATCTCATCGGCACTGAAGAAATTTAGTAATATGCACTTTATGCTCTCAAGTGCTAGATTTGACGTGGTGTATCGCATATGCTAACGATTCATTGATTATCATTTTTAGTATTTCTTTAAAAACAGATTAAATGGAAAGCATATAGTTTTATTATGCTGTTTTGACATTGTGTGTGTGTAGATTGCTTTCCCGTCAAGGAAATTATAGAATTCCTTGTAACGGGGTTGCTGGTGCGGTAAGGCCAGAGGGTATTCCCTCCTCACTCGTGCCTCGGGTTGTATGACGTCACGGAGTTGGTGATGACTCATAGGACGGTATCACATATAAACATCATATTTCACGACTATTTCAGCGATCGGCTCTGTAAGTTGTATAGATTCACTTTACTTTGACAATTAGTGCAGGTCATTGGACACCAGCCACTCTGACACACACACA
>NC_051416.1:35255262-35255481 GCF_015228065.2 Penaeus monodon
ACGCATTACGCAATACGACTCTTTCTGTATTCTTACCTATCTTTAATGCCGGCGATCATTTCAGCGAATCTTTGAAAAACACGATAAGCTATCATGTCATCAAAAGATAACTAGACCTGTCATTTATATGATATTATTGCAGAAAAGGAAGATATCAATAGCAGTTCAATAGGATATTGAAGAGTTGTTCCATATCGAAAGGTATCTCTTTCTCTCTCT
>NC_051416.1:35265946-35266674 GCF_015228065.2 Penaeus monodon
TTTAACATTAAGTAAAAATAAATTAGGCATTATATCAAGTGAATGTGAAACGACCAGAGAAATCTGACTATATGAATCACTAAGTAAATGGTGCAGTTTATGCAGAGAAATCATATTCTACAATACGGAAAGACACATAACACTGCTCACGGGAAAATATTACTATTCAAAAATTTAAATTTTATACAAAATCTGTACTGAAACCTTTGTAATGCGAAGAACTACAATAATCGACACAACATTAGAGTCGATTCATTATCGAGAGTCCAAAGCAGCCATTTTTCTTCCCTGAGAGACTCACCAGTCTTCTAATATGGACATGGAGTGTCTACGTGGATTGACACTCACGTAAGCGACGACACCCATGAATTATACACGTTCCGTTCGCATTTTCCAGTGTATATATACTGCATATGGTTTAAGAAATTAGATAAATGCAAAAATAGACATAAGAACAGATAGATACAAATTTAGATATTTGAGACATGAATAGATATTTAGATATAAAGATATATAGACTGACAGATGACATAAAAAAATAATTGGATGATTAAAAGAATAATCGCAAAAATATGTAACAACCCGCTCGAATGTCTCACAGCTCCTAGTCTCAAGACCTGAACATTCCAATCTGTACCTCGTGAGTAAACCAACCTGTTAATTTCCCAATTACAGAGCGGAACCTTATAACTTAAACTAAGACGAGAAATAAAATCGTCGGTATCTGC
>NC_051416.1:35267027-35267479 GCF_015228065.2 Penaeus monodon
TCCCGATCTTATAAGACAGACAGTTTTTCCCGCTTTATCTTCATCGCTGTAATCGACTCCTACTGATAACATTGTACTGACTAAGCCTTGTCAAATCACAAAGACCTCGTTAGGGAGCCAACCCAAACCCTTGAGGAGGAACAAAGGATAATAACATCGCCTAGCAATGTCACTACTTTTGACATTTGGAATGTTCTCTTGATCTGATGTGTTCAAGGCTATTTAAGATTATATGTCAGCGAAGTCATTGCAAAGTTCTTGCTATGTAATAAAATCTCAGTAACACTTTTTTTTTTCTATAGCTATTTAATCTCACAAAAAATGCTTATCTTCTTGTATCACTTCCATGACTAACCTCGATAAAAGGAGTCATTAAACGGATCATGAGAAATTGAACAGATGACAGGTGTCACACGGATGAGCTGCTGGCATGAGTGGCATTTCCATTTAGT
>NC_051416.1:35267507-35267588 GCF_015228065.2 Penaeus monodon
CTTAGTCGTCTTAGATGAGGCCAGCGTCAAGACGTGTCCATTTAACCGAGGTCTGTATAATTCACGTATGAGCTGTGTATA
>NC_051416.1:35271765-35272069 GCF_015228065.2 Penaeus monodon
AGTCATCACACATCTTCACTTGTTGTAAAGAAAATAATGGTATTATAAAATAGATAGCTATTACATGTTTTCAAACGTGTTATTTCCGACATTACAGGTTACCATTGTCCGACTACATAGAGTTAACAGGTTTATGCCGACGCAATAGAGAATAGGACATGAAGAGAGAGGGACGATACCAGACTTATTCAGTCATAAGAGAGAATGAAGCTTTTCAATGAAGTTTTGAAAGAATATTCAGTGAAAAAAAATAATGTAGACTTCACATTCTTCTTCTCCTTATCCAGGCAGCGAGGTAACATGG
>NC_051416.1:35272170-35273595 GCF_015228065.2 Penaeus monodon
ATTATGTTTGGCCAATACAAAACAATAATGGCATAAAACAGCACAAATACTTTATATGGCAAAGATATATTGAGCCAACATAGAAAAGTAATATAGTTAATGCATAGGTGGGTGTGTTTATATTCATTTCTCATTTATCAAATGTATTTTGGGCCAACATATGAAAGTAATATAACTATGTTGGGCCATTGTTAAATAGCAAGGTCGGGCCGATACATAATTAGAGTGGCTAAAACATAACAAATGGATTACGGCAATATCATATCTGACTAATATATAAATCGAGTCCATTATCTATACTAGGCCAATGTCAACCAAATAATGACGGGCTGATATGTAATGACAGCAGCTTACAGTATAACATGCTGATTATGGCATCATTATGTCTCACCGACAAGTGCTCTCTATCTACTTTCCGTGTTGGGCAAATTTGGATGAAACAATTTTTGACCAATACAAAGTCATAATAACAATGACCACAACGAAAGGATAATGGTATCATTATGTCTTGCGATACATAACATTCGTCAATCTCCTATGCTGAACAAATAGTAATTCTGGGCCAGTATACAATAATAATAGCTAACAGATTACGGCGCCATTATGTCTCACCCGCTGATACATAAAATTTATATTCCGTACCAGGCCAATTTCAGGAAGGCAACTTCGGACCAGTATATAGGGATATCGGGATAAAACAGAACAAACTCATTGCGGCATCATGCTAATGTATAAGTTTTCCATAAATTACTTTCTAGGCTGTGCCAACTTCGGAAAGGCAGTTTCGGGCAGTTTCGGGCCAACACATAATGATAACGACATACAGCATAACAAACACATTACGGCAACATTACGGCCAGCATATAAATCTGATCTACTTCCCATGTGAGCCAATTTCAGAAAGGCAGTTTCGGGCCGGTATACAATGCTAATGGCATACAGCATAGCAAATGGGTTACGGCGTTATCGTGTCTCGCCAGTACATAAAGTTTATCTGTTTTCCACACTGTGCCGATTTTAATATGGGAATTTCGGCCCAATGAATCGGCATGCAGCATAAGAAATGGAATCGACAACATCATGGTTTACCGATATCATAATTTCAGTGAGCCAGTTTAGGGCCACATAATGATAATGACATACAATATAACAAACGGTGTACGACATCATTGTCTCACCAACATACAAAATGTTTTTAACTATTTTCTATGTTGGGCCAGTTTCAAAAAAGAAAAAATGGCTAATTTATGTTTGGATACCATATAAAACTTTTATCTAATTTTCATGCCGGACCACTTTCGGAAAGGCAATTTCATGCTGATATTGGCACCCTCTATGAGGAACGCATTGTAATAAGGCATTATAGTCATAAAATCTTACAAACATAAGGCATATGAATTTATTTATGGAACGGCAGATATAGAA
>NC_051416.1:35273823-35274006 GCF_015228065.2 Penaeus monodon
GCAGATTTTTAGAGTGGTACAAGTGAACATCGTCATTACGGTCCAATGCTGACAAGTAATGGAAAGTTGGAACATCGTGAGCACACTTTATACGGCACAGGTATATTGGGCCAATATAGAAAAGTAATTCAAGTAATGTAATTGTAAATGTGCTTATATTAATTTCTCGTTTCCTAATTAGAC
>NC_051416.1:35274393-35274524 GCF_015228065.2 Penaeus monodon
AGTAAATACTATACCTTTGTACATCACATAGGCATTTTTAGGATATAAATACGTCTAGTAGCGTCCAGAAACGCCCAATTTCAAATAATAGCAGTAAAAGAATATATATAAGATTTTAGTTGTCGATTTTT
>NC_051416.1:35274580-35274940 GCF_015228065.2 Penaeus monodon
TCATGATATATCGTATAAGAATTATGTACAGAGTAGTAAATCTGTGCAGTGGAAATACTGTTAGAACTTGTTTGGAAGCTGAAAGGAGGTGAGTGAGATTATTAACCTTATCTTCGTTGTTTTATGGCATTTGGTAATTTTTTTCTTTGTTTAACAACTGCGAATCTTACTTTCTTACTCTTGAGAATTGATTATTATAATAAAACCAACTCTCAAGAGTGGATAGTTGGAACCCGGTAAAATGTCTTCAAAGGCCACATGGAGCAAATACGCAGAACATCACTTGGCAAACCGATTCCAATAGTTTCAGCCCTAAACACACAGCCTTATAGTGCGATAGTACGATAGTTTGTGCATCAC
>NC_051416.1:35274959-35275395 GCF_015228065.2 Penaeus monodon
GGGGGGGGGGGGAGATACCACTTGTTACCCAGTGTAAATGGTATTTATTTGTGCAACAGAAAAATAACATACAAATATATGAAACATGCAGGGTGTCTCGCAGATCACCTTATCTTTACTAAACATACCGTAATACGTGTATTCGTCTATTAATGTACTAGAAATTTATTTTTAATATTACCCCTGTTCAATATATTTCAGAATGGCGATGTCACGTACCAGACACCTTGTAGATATATGATATCCATATGTATTACTGTAATCATGATAGCCATCAGCAATATAAATTTAAATATTAGAATGTAATTTGTCTCTTTTCACTTAGGGCATCTTTGGTAGATCAAAAAAGTACCAACGCGTTGAATTTTTTCCAGACTTTCGGCAACGCGTTGGGCTATTTTACGTCATCGTTTAAACTCCGCCCTTTTAGCCTGAA
>NC_051416.1:35275783-35276299 GCF_015228065.2 Penaeus monodon
TCTTTAATCTTTGAATCTCTCGATATCTTCCCTTAAGCCCATGAAGTCATAAATCATGACTACGTGCGCTGTTGCCCTAAGCAAATGGCTGTGCAGTGAAGATACTCAATGGTATTGGCCACCATATAATGACATATCAAAGTGTGCAGGAGTTATAAAGAAGGCATTTGACTTTGAAGGTTCTTGGAAAATATATTGCAGGAGTTCTTTCGAAAGGTGGTAAGACACTGCCTCCATATTTCTGTTTTAAGTAACTTGTTATTAAAACTGTAAACAGCATGAATTGATTATAATATGTATGATTTATACCTTGCTTTGTATCTAATTTTTGTAACTACCATAAGCTTTTTATTTGATTCCAGATGATTACAGTAAAGCACATCAGTTATCGCTGAATTACGGATTAATTGATAGTGTCTCACATGTTTAATACAAATAATAAACAACACAAATAAACCATGGAGAATGTTAGATTAGGAAGATTAATGTCTTTATTCTTTTAAAATGATATTGTAT
>NC_051416.1:35277042-35277115 GCF_015228065.2 Penaeus monodon
AACCATGGAAAATGTTAGATTAGGAAGAAGTCTTTATTCTTTTAAAATTATATTGCATCACGTTTGAGCAGGA
>NC_051416.1:35281123-35281970 GCF_015228065.2 Penaeus monodon
AGCTGCTTTCAGCTCCTCACCTATTTAACTTGGCCTGAAGACTTTCTTATTTTTAACCTACCAAATTTTTTCCTTGTCTTCTTCGTCTTTTCCTTCAACCTGTTTGCATCGCCTCTATCTTTTTTTCCCATCTGACAAAATATTTTTCTACCGCGTTCTTTTCCTCTCTGGTCGGGCTTCGGATGGCATCCAAATTCCTTCGACAGCGCCAGATCCAAATTGATATTTTCAGCTCCGCTTTTCATGCACTTGAATTCGTCAAGCCCAATATCAGCATTTCTTTTCGTATGTCTTCTTGTTTTGCAGTGTGTATACGTGTGTTTGTTTCTATTCCAGTATTCCACAAAAAAAGTATAAAACGTAAAACTTGAAAATGTCAAAGTTATTCGGAAAGATTAATATAAATCTGGATAACGTATCATGTTTATGTGTTCGAGCATAAAATCCTGGGATATAGAGTATATTATATGCATTAAACCTTTTATGATTGAGATTACAATGCTTTAGCATATTAGATTTATTGGAATCGTGTTGCTTGCTTACACAATTTACTGCATAAGAGTTATCGCACAGCTATATTTATCAACAGGTGGCGGCTCAGTGGCGCTGCCGCCGGTTCCTTCACCTCGAATAGAATTTTGTATCATACATGTTTGGTATGCTACCGGAAGTTGTTAGTGTTGTTTGCTTGTTGGTTACCCCCGTTGCAACACCTTATAAAAGTTTTGTCGCTGAAAATATTTCACGCCCTCTTTCCCCGAAACGGCAATTTTGGATGACAGCTGAAGCAAAAATAGCATCGCTTGTCTCAAAACCTCATTGGAAAGTTTCTAGATCAAGGCTATCG
>NC_051416.1:35282006-35283031 GCF_015228065.2 Penaeus monodon
CCGACGTCTGTTCCCCGAAATAAGTGTGAGGGGAAGCAGATGAGACACCTGAGTGAGCTGCAAGAGGGGCGATCGCAAGCCATCTGACCGTACAAGTAAGAAACACACAATAGCAATTAAACTAAAGATAATGACACATTGTGTAAAGACAAGGATGGAATTTAAAACCCACAAATTACAAACAAAGTGAAGGAACTAGACAGTGGAAGGTTTTACACGGTGTGCCAGGCTGCTTGTAAGGTTCCGTCAATTCTTTCTGAAAAAGTAAGAACTCGCCGACTTGCGCTTCAACACGCACACACCTCTGCACATGCAAACTTTCCACGGCGTGGGTGCGTGCGAAATAACTCGCCCTTAAACCATGAAGTCCCTGGAAAAGCTAGAATACCAGACGCTAATTTTTAAAATCCGACCTCGGCTGTGCGGCCTTTCCGGCGCCACCTCGACTGGGCCAAGGGTGATAGGATATTTTAATGACCTTAAACAGGTCAATGTCCAAACAAAACCTCCAAAGCATTAGCAAGCACTCATTACATATCAGGGAAAATGCTACTCCGCTAAACACACAATGTGTGACAGCAAACAAGTCTGGCGAGGATAGGTATTCAGATAATAACACTCTGAAAGAAAGACTGTATGACATTTTATGATGTCCGACAGTCGGGCTGAAAGTTCATTTGCGAAGTAATAGGGCGTCGTAGGAAAGATGTAAGCTAATCACTTGAACAGGGAAATCCTATGACGATGATATTATTTTGATCCTGAATTAAATTTCTATCAAAATTAAACTACGAATGGGGGTTGGTAATGATAACTTCAATGGCAATTCTATCAGCAATAGAAAAACAACTTTGCAATGATTTCTAATATGCGTACCAAAGCGCATAGCCATGAACTATGCATAATCAATTCTTGTATGCGCAAAATTGAAATAATAGTGGATTTAATCTCCTCTGGGGATCCCGAAGGAGCTCCTACATAGACAGTATAGGCAAAGCTTAAAGATCTCACACGCACACACACAC
>NC_051416.1:35283141-35283459 GCF_015228065.2 Penaeus monodon
TTACATTACATTTTATATATACATATTTACCCCTCTTACAGACGGGGCCGTCTGTAAGAGGGTGAGCAGGTCGCATATTTGACATCCCTACTCCGGAGGTTCACTGTTATGGAGAAAGTATGAAGTGAAGCTTCGTGGAAGAAGCACATTTGTAAATCGTACTGAAAAAGGTCAATGGAGTCCGGGTAGGAGGAGAAGGAGAAAGAGAAGAAAAAAACTGTAAAACAAAGGGTCATGTCTGCCCATACAAAGTTTTCAGTATTGATAACAGCTCGCACCTGCCTTGTGGGTATTAGGTACTGACTTTGGTAAATATAG
>NC_051416.1:35283506-35284297 GCF_015228065.2 Penaeus monodon
CTGGCATAGAAAAAGTTGCTCACAAACTTTTCAATACACTCATAATGCATTTCAGTCTTTTAGATTTTCTGTAAAGTCAGTTAGTTTTTCGTCTCGAAAATGATTTCTGAAAAAAGTAGACCGTAATTATAAGCATCTGACAGACTTCGAATACGTATTGCATAATCCTATGACATCAGCATGAAAACAGACGCTCCAGGAAAAGTTGAAAGTGTGAGAAACGAGAAAGAGAGAAGAGGCAAACGGGAGGGTCGTTCGTCTTGGCGTAAATGAGGCTTTTTGAGGAGGCGATTGTGGGGATCGAGGCCCCGGCCGAAGATTATGCGAAAATGAACGGAAATTGGATCATCAATCACTCCCAACGATTTCATACCTATTTCGTATTCAAATGGGAAAGTGAGAGCACTGGGGCAGAGAGAGGGTGGAGAGGAGGGAGAAACAGAGGGGGAAGGAAGGAATGATTGGAAGGAAAATAGAGGGAAGTGGGGGGAGGGAGGATGAAGGAAGGAAGGAGAAAAGAAGGTAAAGGAGGAAGCAGAGGAGGAAGAAGCAAGGGAAGAGGAGAAGGAGGGAAGGGAAAGGGGGATAAAGATAGGAGGAGGGAAGAAGGAAAGGTGGGGAGGGTGAAAAGTTTGGAGGGAAGTAAGGAAGAGGAGAGGAGAGGAGAGGGATTGGGGATTGGAAGGAATGAGGGTAAAGAGAAGGAAAGGAAAGAATAGGGGAATGAGGGGAGGAGATAAGGTGGATGGGGTAGGGAAAAAGGGGAGAGAGGAGGGAAATGTAGAACTGGA
>NC_051416.1:35287793-35287897 GCF_015228065.2 Penaeus monodon
ATAAATATGCTATATCTATTAATGGCAGCTTAATCAATTAAGATTCTTTGGCGAGTTCACCAACAGCATGCAGGAAGATCCACCCCCCACATATTACATGTCGC
>NC_051416.1:35287961-35288054 GCF_015228065.2 Penaeus monodon
AAAACCAGAACACGAAATATGATGTACAGGCCACCGTTAGGTATAAATATATCTCTATCACAATCTGAACTGAATTCATTTATGAACTAATTT
>NC_051416.1:35288264-35288517 GCF_015228065.2 Penaeus monodon
GGCCTCTATTTGAAAATTTAGTTTGCCTTGTACCCATCATGATATAATATATTATATACCAAATAGCAGGATTAGCTGTAAAATATACAGGAATTTACAAATATTCAGCAGAATAAAGAATATCGAACATACGATTTCGTGTTTTTTTCTTTTCTAGATGGTTCCTCTTTCTGCAGACTATTCAAGTTCCTGGTGTACAAAGTAGCGTTTAGATAACCCATTTCATCGGAATTAACATTTTTTTATCAGATAT
>NC_051416.1:35289161-35289775 GCF_015228065.2 Penaeus monodon
GACTTTCATCCCTTCTTCAATCACTAGATTTTTTTCAGCTTTATATTCCTCGATAAACACAATAAATCTAGAAGTGCTTCTGCCCTGGCTCGACTAGTTAAGATCACGAAATTGTAAAGAGAGAAGAGGGAGTGTAAGCATGGCTGATTGAACTAGCACACTAAAGCAAGGTTTATAAATTTATATATAGACCTTACTTCCAACTGCTTTCTTTGTTATCAACCCTGCGTGACGATTATGTGAGAAGCACTCCTGGAAATACTGCCTTTTCCTGGATATTTCCGATCCCGGGACGTGTGTCAGACATCGACTGGCTAACCCACTGGTTTCCAGTCTTTTCTAATTCTCGCCCACTCACGGAATTATACGTTCCCTGCGCCCCCTTCCTTAAGTACTCTATTTGAGTGGCATAGTCGGTGCATGTCATTGAATATCACAGAAAGAAAACATACACTTACTTTCTCTAGTGTAATGACTGGGCTTGCTTCTCTGTACATACTTTTTTTCACATTCCATCATAATTCATATTTCTTTCAAATAATTGCCTTTTTTTATCAAGCCTCCCCTACCCCAAGTATCCCTTCGTGTCCCTCAAGGGGGGCGCACCCCATTGA
>NC_051416.1:35290116-35290456 GCF_015228065.2 Penaeus monodon
GTGGGAGTATACAACAATTATTGATATTGAGCTTTTCACACATGTGCTAACTATAGACCTTTCCCAGAGTTTACCTGTAAAACAAACTGCAATTTGGTGCACGCCAGCTGTGCAGATTTATAGCGTAAATACACTAGATATTTACATTTTTATTGGATTTTCCGATCAACCAGCACCAGGGGCATCAGTGGCAGATATTACAGCAACAACGTGTAATCCACGCAAATATGCCGCGGTTTGCAATACATCAAAACGTTGTAATCAAATATCAGCAGCTAATGAAATTTTATGAAATGAAACTATTGACACGGATAAGGCGATTTGATTCAGTGGAAACTTA
>NC_051416.1:35290589-35290756 GCF_015228065.2 Penaeus monodon
GTGTGTGTGCGTTCACCGGAGAAAGAACGGGAATACTCGACCATAGCTCCTCAGCACTCATGAGATCTTCCTCATCGCTCATAAAGGCTAAGACGATTGCTGAGTTGCCATACACATGTCGTGTCTCCGGAATGAGGTCAGATGATCTCGATGACTGCGAGTACCGG
>NC_051416.1:35291190-35291307 GCF_015228065.2 Penaeus monodon
GCGGTTATTGATTTCCGGTTGCGTTCATCGATTATACTGATCACTTCCGGTATTGATTATGTATTCTCCCTGTTATAACACGTTATGTATACATAACGTGTTATAACAGGTAGTACT
>NC_051416.1:35292602-35292805 GCF_015228065.2 Penaeus monodon
GGGAGGGCTTCTCGTTGGGATTCCAATGATGGCACCAGTTTGTGAGGGGTTTGTTGTCGTAGACCCCCCCACGTTGGCGGCGCAGGGAAACACACGATCAGGTTTATTGAAGATGGTAGATGGTTGAGGATGTAGGCTCGTTCACAGAGTGCTGGCAGCAGTAGTCTTCTCTAAAGCTAGAAACAGTTACTTCAAGCATCCAT
>NC_051416.1:35293065-35293410 GCF_015228065.2 Penaeus monodon
TATATGTTCTAAATAACTGTTTACAAAGTACATCACTGTTATTCTTTTTGAGAATAATGCCACTGCCACGAAGTGAATATTGGCCTTTTTTTGTATATGTGTGTGTGTGATCAGCTTCTTATAAATCCATCTTTGAGAAGAAACCTTGTGGTGATTTTTTCTAATGATTATTTTTTCCATTTCGATAAGCTAGGTCGTTCCGATAATCATAGAGCAAGCAAACAATCATGATACTACTTTGTCGATGTGTCACCAACCAAATCAGCAGTATTGTTATTGTCTTCATCCTCATTATAATATATCTAAGTCTCGTATGTATTTAATTCGCAGAACACCAGTTTGTGT
>NC_051416.1:35297864-35298050 GCF_015228065.2 Penaeus monodon
TACCACCTGGTGACCTCGGAGTGACCTGAACACCGGCCGTTCGGCCAATTAACGTACTCGGTCGCGGACGCCATTCTGACCCTCCAGGATCCTCGATCGGTAGTCCTTTCTCCCTCGATAGGGGGGAGGCATTGTGGCGAACGCACAATCACCTCACCCAGTATAGTTGCCTCCACACTGAGTCAG
>NC_051416.1:35299061-35299132 GCF_015228065.2 Penaeus monodon
TATTTTATCCACTGACAACCATGTGAACTATGGGACTTCTAATGACAACGCTCCTAAATTTGTTGCTAGTG
>NC_051416.1:35299249-35299397 GCF_015228065.2 Penaeus monodon
CCTGTATTGTATCAGAACAAGAAATGTCAGGTACGAATAATTGATATGAACCCCCTCCCATTAACTATAAATGATGGTGTACTTATTATATCTTATGAGTATACAGATTTACCTCTACATGTAATTGACTTGCCAGTCCCTTCCCCAG
>NC_051416.1:35299607-35299677 GCF_015228065.2 Penaeus monodon
AAAAGAGGTTAAAGTAATCTTATTTGAACGAGTACCAGAGCCCTTCTTTATACCTTATTTTAGGTTATTC
>NC_051416.1:35301706-35302324 GCF_015228065.2 Penaeus monodon
ATCTCCTCATCCACTGCCAGAAAGAATGCCCTTGAACCCAAATCTCAGATCCTGAACCTGTAGACACATAATAGCCAGATAATTAGTAGAAGGCCATCTATGAACCTGTGGTGTATATATAATCATACGATTATGTGCACATATAATATACAAAAAAGAGAGAGAAAATTATATTGCATATTAATTAGATGACCCGTTTACTTGCATGCGTCACTTCCTATATTACTAGCTAGTTATCCTCTATTATATACCGGTAAGTTTTACATGACCTTTTATTGAGCTGTGCCTGTCGCTCACGTCACCTATCATCCCCTGGCCCCACATTAGGCACCAGGAACTTGTATACCTGTATTTCCAGTAACAAAAGAGACAAATACAGAAGTGCGCATTAGCCAGATTCTTCATTCCTGTAACCACACGTATCCACCTCGAAGACCACCACTGTTAGGCAACTGCACGGGAGCCAAGTGTCACTTGAGTTTGGGTCCTGTACCATCTTGTCGCACATATTTTGTGGAAATCAGTGATCACAGATTTTCTGCTAAATATCCATTCCTTTTCCTCTCAGTTTCTTTTCAAGTCTCGGTCGACTTGAGGTAGCATGACAAAGCGATGTGA
>NC_051416.1:35302397-35302758 GCF_015228065.2 Penaeus monodon
CAAAAATACATACATTATATAAAATACACTTGCTGGAAAAATGGAGATGCTAATCTGCCAACACCTGGCTTTCCCTTTCAGGACCTCAATAATTACATTAGTAACCGTATCTGTCTGACCCATTTGCCTCCTTCCACAGATACAATAATCACCAGGTCAGAGGCATAGAATGTCACATTTGCCCGTGTCGGTAGGTGCAAGCCCGTCACAGGAAACTCGTCCCTTCTGTTCCTCTACGAGCCTGAGCTGCCCCGACTTTCCAAGGGAAAATCGCCTTCAGTCCGCCCCCGTCTGCCAGACCCTGTGGTTGAGATTACACGGAGCAGAGTCGACCTAGAACCACTGAGGTCAACTCAGCTCT
>NC_051416.1:35306888-35307242 GCF_015228065.2 Penaeus monodon
GATTCTTATGAGATATGTTTAGTAGGCACTTCCTGGGTATTGGACTTATCCCCGTGCATGTTAGGTGTTTTGCCAGTATTCAGTGGGTCTCTGAAAATGAATTCATCGATTCACGCAATATGATGATTAAACAAAACTGTTATTTGATCAAAAGCATAAAACCAAAAGACAGTGCGATCAATACAAACATACAGGAAGGGACTCAGGTATCAGTGAAGCAACTCTATTAAAAGTAATGGTCACTTTGAAAATTAATGTCATAGTTAAATTTCTCCTTATCATTATATACATTGATTTTTATGATATATCTGATAATGAAGCGCGGTTGGGGTTTTATGCCCTATCTCTGTCATG
>NC_051416.1:35310058-35310252 GCF_015228065.2 Penaeus monodon
TGATCGCACTTAAGTACTATGAGAAGTTTCCCCTAGGCGGCCTCTTCAGATTTTATCTATTCCTTGAGCATTTAGTGCCAGGATGAAGGATTTTAAACCGTGCGGTGAAATTCTATCACCTTCTTCTTATATTCACAATTTTTCTTGAAGAAATGAGAGATACTTTTATTGTTCACCAGCAGAAAGCATCCATC
>NC_051416.1:35310952-35311237 GCF_015228065.2 Penaeus monodon
TTCCAGCAGCGTTGCAAATTTATTTATCTGAAATACCACTTTGTTCCGGTGACAGGTAAGTTTTGATTGTTTTTTTTTTAGTAATGTACAAGGACAGAAAGCCGAGAAGATTAGTTCAAAGAACTATATCGTTATCAGCAGCTGGGGGGTAAGAGAAAAGTCGCTGATATCTTTGACCCACTTCAGTGAAGATAAACTGAAATGAGATTTATCTGTCCAAGATGAGACAAAATATAATCTTGATCAAGTCCTGCACAGCATCTGAATAACGATACATGTCATGTA
>NC_051416.1:35311350-35312582 GCF_015228065.2 Penaeus monodon
GCAGTTAGGATCATTGCAGTAGGGTTAGTTTTTCGCTGAAATCAAATCAAGAAAACGCAATCCCCTGCACGGTGTGTGCTGCCTGTCTTTCTCACATCTAGGATCTGTTCCACCGTGTTTGAGAAGACCTCTGTCATCAAACCTAGAGACTCCCCTCTGTCTAGAATAAATTATGAAACACTGGTCGCAAGGAGTCTTTGAGAACCTTAAGTGTCTTGACTTACATACCAGGTGTATTCAATGGTAGAGTGACAAGGCTATATGGAAGAGATAACGAGACATTATGATTAATAGAAACAGAAGACAGCAGCAACGCTACTACTACAATCAACAAGGTTGAAAGTACAAAATTCTAAAGTTTTATTTTCTATTAATCATTTTCATCATCAGTACTACTGGCATTATAATTTATCGATATCATATTTAAACTAGAGAAATCCAGATTAACTGCACGTTAGCTACAAAGTTATATTTCAGTAAAAAATTTCACCAGCATGTAGAAAACTGTCCCAGATTTTTCATTAACGGAAAACATACAATTGTGGGGTATCACGCTAACCCAGGTTTAGGTTATATGCAAAATTATGTTGGGGTGATTTCACCTGCAGTTTCTGTTTTTTAACGTACTGTTTAGCATGTGGAATACAATGACAAATATTCATTAGATTGCAATGAACACAAAGGAGAATAAAAACATAAGCAATCCTTAGTATTCTTGCATTGTTTTTGACGAACTGTAAGGAATCCGCTGCTTGTCAAAAAAGTTATTATGACGTGAGCGTGAAGTTTTTAAATTTGGCACAGATGCATTAGAGGCAATTTAGGTAGGAATTTAGAAACCAAGTGCTAGAGGGGGACTAGAGGAGTTAATGGAGGTTTGAGGATTGGGAAATCCTCAAACTAGATGCGGTTATTATCTTAGTTGAGAGGAGCGGAGACTTAAGCAGTACGATGAACCAAAGCGAGCAGGCAGGTGCGGGGTGATGCGCACATACAACGACCTTTAAGCGCATTTACGGCAGGTCGGTATATAGCACAACTGCACGGTATGACTTGATATGATTTGTGGGCGTCTGGAAAGCAGAAAAAAAATAAGGCTTGCTTCATATGATCGGATATTTTGTGCAGTTAATAATGTTATTAACGGTTAATACCGTTAAATGAAATCGGTCATATGGTTTATCATATTTAATAGCCATTATATTATCATTATTGTTCATGTTAGTATTGTA
>NC_051416.1:35346046-35346208 GCF_015228065.2 Penaeus monodon
ACGGTTATATAGCCCCAAAACCCCACAAAACCCCATTTAATAGATAAAATAAAATATATTTTATTAAAATATAGGATATTATTTAATATATATAAAATTAATATATATAATTTATTTTAACAAAAACCCAAAAAATTTTCCCCCCACCACACACAATTTTAT
>NC_051416.1:35346507-35346571 GCF_015228065.2 Penaeus monodon
ATAAAATACAAAATTTATTAGGGATATGTTAAAATTTAAAAATATATTATTTTATTTATATTAC
>NC_051416.1:35347294-35347370 GCF_015228065.2 Penaeus monodon
TTCTTAATGGCAGATTTCATCCTACAAACCCTATTACTTACCCTACATACATAAAAACTTGGGGAAAAAACATTCA
>NC_051416.1:35347560-35347727 GCF_015228065.2 Penaeus monodon
AGTGCCCGGGGATTTTGCCCCGGATTCCTTAAAGGTTTGGGGAAGGGCAAAGCTAAATACTGGGGAAGGGACCATTTGGGCTGGCCCCCCCGTATAAAGGCCAGTCGCTATTAGATGTCGCCCCAAATTTTTTGCGCGGTTTAAAAGGGGCGAATAAAAAATGATTT
>NC_051416.1:35348233-35348311 GCF_015228065.2 Penaeus monodon
CACATAATTTATTTATAAATTTGTCCCATTACCCCACGCAAAGACCCTTTGGGGACATCTAATTTTTTTGACTGCCCC
>NC_051416.1:35352467-35353216 GCF_015228065.2 Penaeus monodon
TATTTTTACTCTATTTCTCTTGTGACCCTAAAAATGATAAGATACATTTATAGCAAATGCAGCCCAATGAATGTAAAGGTAGAATTTAAAAATCTGAATATCCTCTATCATGATTATCATCACCACAAAGTTCTGAAGGAACCGCGAGTATTTGGACAGTGGATCATGACTTAAGATATTTGAAAACCACTGCCGTAGAATGCTTAGGTTGTCATAAAGGATCTTTTTGTAGTGTTCAATGTACTCCTTGCCTTACCTTTCAGAATGGGCGTGTAAATCGACGGTGCAGAGTCTGGAGCAGCCTCTGACGGGTCGAGGATGACTGTCGCAAACCAAAGAAAGGCGAAGGCCCAGGAAAGGGCCTTCGAAGTATAACTTGCGTTTACTCTCCTGGTCGTCATTATGCACTTTTGCCAACTCTTAGATCCCACTTGCTTGCCTCTTACCGCAATATAAGCATTTTCATTCATTTCCTGCTACTACGCGTGTCAGCAATTTCCGACTTGCTCAAACCGATTGACAATTTGGTCCTGCCGATGTTGCGCACTGGCAGTACCCTCAACGCCGCGGTGTGCAAAGCCTCTAGCTCGTGCTACACTGTATCAGGGCGAACGTCACCGATAGGGAACGCGACGAACACAAGAGCAGCGAAATATGGTTATAATCCACTGATAACGATGAGGAGGATGATTTTTTTTCTAGATAACGGACGCCACAATCACAAGATAGCATATAAATTTTTTTAACAG
>NC_051416.1:35359183-35359250 GCF_015228065.2 Penaeus monodon
CATACACAATGCCATACAGTGAAGCGAACTAGCCGATCACCGAGCACAGACCACAAATGGGAGACTC
>NC_051416.1:35361779-35362578 GCF_015228065.2 Penaeus monodon
TCTAAAATGGCAAGCTGATTATATTCTTACTCTATTTTCTCCTTGTGACCCCAAAAATGATAAGATATCATTTATAGCAAATGCAGCCCAATGAATGTAAAGGTAGACTTTAAAAAATCTGAATATCCTCTATCATGATTATCATCACCACAAAGTCTGAAGGAACGCGAGTATTTGGACAGTGGATCATGACTTAAGATATTCTGAAAACCACTGCAGTAGAATGCTACTAGGTTGTCAGAAAGGATCTTCTTTGTAGTGTTCAATGTACTCCTTAGGCCTTACCTTCAGAATGGCGGGTAAATCGACGGTGCAGAAGTCTGGAGCAGCTTGAAGGGTCGAGGGATGGACTGTCGCAAACCAAGAAAGGCGAAGGCCCAGGAAAGGCCTTCGAAAGTAAACGTGCGTTTTACTCTCCTGGTCGCATTATGCACTTTTGCCAAACTCTTAGATCAACTTGCTGCCATATTACCGCAATATAAGCATTTCATTCCTTCTATGCTACTCCCTACGCGTGTCAGCAATTCCCGACTTGCTCAAACCGATTGACACAATTGGTCCTGCCGATGATGCGCACTGGCAGTACCCTCACGCCGCGGTGTTGCAAAGCCTCTAGACTCGCTGCTACAACTGATCAGGGCGAACGTCACGATAGGTGAACGCGACAACAAACGAGCAGCGAAATATGGGTTATAATACCACTGATAACGCATGAGGAGGATGATTTTTTTTCTGATACGGACGCCACAATCACAAGATAGCATAGAAATTTTTTTAAACAGCAAAAAAAATTCTCATT
>NC_051416.1:35362637-35362730 GCF_015228065.2 Penaeus monodon
TGTACAGGACAATAGTGCATATGAAATCTGTTATCATATCACTTTAGGGTCAAACTTCAATTCATACAGTCATTAATCCAAAATACCTATGAT
>NC_051416.1:35363222-35363363 GCF_015228065.2 Penaeus monodon
CCATATATATATATGGGCTATAATAGAGACTATATATATACTATGATATAGATATTAATACCCTTCGATATCGATATATATACACACAACACATTAATAGATGAGCTATAGATAGCAATTAATTATAAGATTATGCACAAA
>NC_051416.1:35363465-35363600 GCF_015228065.2 Penaeus monodon
GTATTATATATACCATTTACTAGACTATATACCATACTATTACCAGATAATACTACCTTATATATAATATATATTATATTAATATATATGCACTATACCTAACACCTACATATAATAAAGAAATCATATATGCAA
>NC_051416.1:35363768-35364162 GCF_015228065.2 Penaeus monodon
TATATATATATTATACCCTCGCTTACTACCATATAGACAGCCTAACATTCATAATACTAGCCCCAATCTACTATATTATAACCTATTATATACTACATATATATAACTATCACTATATTACGTACAATATACTACTATCAAATATACCATATACTGTGTGATATAATATTCATACACACATCTTATACTGGCTGATATAATAGATATTTTGCACTTATAATTGCTGTCAGAATATCGCTATACCACAATATATGTACTATATTCTTCATACCAGATACTATTACTCATATATATATATACTATATAATATTATATACTATTACTATATATATGTTACTCAATAACTCCACCTTACACCTATTATCTTACTATATACGACCATTACTATCATATA
>NC_051416.1:35364579-35364669 GCF_015228065.2 Penaeus monodon
GCTCCGGGTGATGTTGTGTGGTGTTTGTAGTTCCGCCTGTGTGTTGTTGTGTGTTTGTGCATACCTTAAACGAATAAATTAATTGACTAT
>NC_051416.1:35365197-35365298 GCF_015228065.2 Penaeus monodon
ATATCTGACTATAGTTGATCAAATATACTCCAGCCACACGTGATTTGAGAGGATCCATGCTCTGAGCGCCGCCCGCCCGTAACAACCCCACTCGCCGCCGT
>NC_051416.1:35365333-35366452 GCF_015228065.2 Penaeus monodon
ATCATAGGTATTTCGATTATACTGATGAGTGACAGTTTGACCCTGTAACCAGATAGATATAATCCCTGAGAACAGAATTCCATACACACTCTGCACTAACTTGTCATGTACATGTGGGGTGTGCTGGGTGTGCTGCGTGCCGTCTAGATTGCGCGCTGATTCCCGATGTGTCAGTGTGTAATGAGAATTTTATATGCCTCGGTTAAAAAAATTTATTATGACTATCTTGTGATGTGTACCGACCGCTGACTCCGTTATCTATTCAACCTAGAAAAAACAATCATACTCCTTGAATCGTTATCGTGGACTCCTATAACCCATATTCACGCTGCTATCTTGTGTTCGTCGTACCAGCTTCCCTCATCGGTGCACCCCAACTGCACGTTCGCCTTGACATACAGTTGCGAGCAACGAGACCCTATGAGGGCTCTTTGCACACCACGTCTGCGTTCGACGGGTGTGCCACCGTGCGCGCCATAACAACGGCCCAAGGACCAACCCATAATGTCAATCAGGTATCTTTGAGCAACGTCCGGACAATTGCTGACCACCGCGTACGTAGCAGGAAATGAATGAACTGCTATATTGCACCTCCTCGGTCACAAGAGGCACAGCAAGTGGGATCATAAACGAGTTGCAATAAGTGCATAATGACGACCAGGAGAGAGTAAACGCACGCATACTTCGCAAGGCCCCCTTCCTGGGCCCTTCGCCTCTTCTTTGTGTGTGCGACATCATCCTCGACCGGTACAGAGGCTGATGCCTATCCAGACTCTGCACCGTCGATTTACACGCCCATTATGAAAAAAGGCTCCACCTAAGGCAAGGCACAGTACAGTGAACACTACAAAAAGATCCTTTATGACAACAAGCATTATACGGGGCAGTGGTTTCACATATCTTAATTCTATGATCACTGTCCAAATACTCGCGGTTCCTTCAGGAAACTTTGTGGTGATGATAATCATGATAGAGGAATTCAGATTTTTAAATTCTACCTTTACATTCATTGGGCTGCATCTGCTATAACTGTATCTTTCACAATTTTGAGGTCACCAAGACAAATAGAGTAAAAAATCATAATAAGCTGTGCCATTTAGTGTGCTGTGCCAAGTGTTA
>NC_051416.1:35368710-35368790 GCF_015228065.2 Penaeus monodon
TCACACCGGCACAAGCAACCGACCACAAACTGGAGAGGTCCATCTATAAGTGTATAATATTTGAAAATATTATTACTCTC
>NC_051416.1:35369184-35369520 GCF_015228065.2 Penaeus monodon
TACTATACGCTATATACTGATACTAGATATCCGATCCTCCACAGTTTTTGTCTGTGCTACCGGTGTCACGGGCCCTCAGTGTCGCTTCACTGTATGGCATTGTGTATGTATATATATATAAATACCTCTATCATAATATAAGAGAACTATATATATATATAGAGTATGACCCTATATAGATTATAGTAGAGATGCACAGACTAATACGATATATGATATAGATGACAATGATATATAATATATATAGAATACCCCCCCCTAACTATTATATTACGAATATATATAACTTATATATATATATAATACCTTATAATAATCTATATATATATATGCATT
>NC_051416.1:35369691-35369848 GCF_015228065.2 Penaeus monodon
CTACAACCATAGCAACTTACCTACTAAACGACCCTCCAAGACCTATATCGATAATGATGAGTATAACTAATACACCTATCATATACTGCACTCCCTATATAGTATGATGTATATGTGTCGAGTCGCCTTGGTGTGTGTTGACGTATTTCTGTTCGCC
>NC_051416.1:35370807-35370955 GCF_015228065.2 Penaeus monodon
ACCAGAACACAACTGACACCCGGCCACTTTCCGTCGGTCCTCATCCATTTGGCTGCTCACACGATCAGGCAACACACACAGATGATATGAACTCATAGCTTGATTCACTCGCCCCCCCCCCCGTGAGCTTGCTATACACAGAAAAACA
>NC_051416.1:35371294-35371912 GCF_015228065.2 Penaeus monodon
CTAACACTTATTAACCTCCCTATTATAACGAGTACCTACACTATCAATAATCACTACTCACTAACTAGATCATATAATATATACACCATACCGACTCATATTGGATATATATAATACTAATCATATCTCATATACTAAACTATATACTATCTCAGATAATCTACTTACTAATATATATCTCTACCCTGGTACCTACCCACCTATACCATATACCAACACTACCCCTCACGCGTACTACATCCATCCGATTGTGTGATTGATGTGCTGCTGCCTGAGCTCAGCCCGGGTGTGGGTGTAGGCGGGGCTAGGGCTCGGGGATTAGTGTGTGCTGCTGCATTCCTCCCGTGCAGAGTCCCTTCCTCCTTCTCAAGCGCGTTCGAGTGACAGTGCTGTACGTCCCAGAGCAGGTGTACCCCATATCTCACTCTCAATATAACCCTCCTCCTATCATTTAACCTTCCCCTACTACCCGAATACTATCACACTACTTATCACTTATAATATTACGCGCACACGTTCGACTATTAGCTATCTAGCGAGAGACCCCGCACCCACGACTTTCGCCCCATTGATACGTATACACACGGTAACTGGGATAGATACTATAACCATCGATCC
>NC_051416.1:35372360-35372497 GCF_015228065.2 Penaeus monodon
ATCATTTATAAACGTCCCCATTACCGACGCAAAGACCTTGGCGACATCTAATAGCGACTGGCTCTTTATACAGGGGGGCTGGACATGTCCTTCCCCAGTAATCTTAGCTTTGGACTTACCACATTAAGGAGATCGTG
>NC_051416.1:35379962-35380330 GCF_015228065.2 Penaeus monodon
ATATATCTATTCTATCTCTATATCCTATGTTTTCTATGCCCCCTACTATCTGTTCTATCTATCCCGTATCCTCTCTTATCTCGTCTCTCGTCTCTCTACCTCTCTCTCCTCATCTGCCTTTCTCCTAGAGTCGTCCTCTCTCTCTCTTACCCACACTACCCTTATATCTCTCTCCTTCTTTGGCGGCGTCGGTACCTACCTCCATTAATTCTATCTCCTCTCTTTTCTCTCTCTCTCTATCTCGTCTATCTACTATCTCTCTCGGGTTTATTTCATTTATTTCTTTATGTCATCAGTCGACTATCGTCTCAGTCTGTCTGATTCGATGATATATACGGTATATATAGTATAATCAGATATCTCTATCG
>NC_051416.1:35380362-35380481 GCF_015228065.2 Penaeus monodon
GCCTCTCTAGATATCTCTATATATATATATATAATTTATCTCTGCTCCCTACTATCTGTGTCTCTCGCCATCTCTAGGTCGGCTCACGCTCCTGCCTGTTTGTGTGTGCTCTGTAGTCA
>NC_051416.1:35381516-35381637 GCF_015228065.2 Penaeus monodon
CATCATCTGGTATTGTGTGTAAATATATATTTTTTTCATACACAACTATCTCTATCGCTTACATAGTCTGTTAATTTCGTTTCTTTCTCTGTTATCTTTGGTATTATTTTCTTTGTGCGTG
>NC_051416.1:35392344-35392562 GCF_015228065.2 Penaeus monodon
TAGTCTAGACGTCCGTTTCCCATCCCGCTCAAAACTGCCCGTGGCCCACAGTTTAAGATCCATTGGTTTAAGAGATAATTTGTACAGTACACCCTACCTTCTAAAGAGACGTAGACACATTCCATGTCGTAATGGAAATCATATTACATATTGTTGCAGATTACGTATTGCAGCTCTATTTTTGTTTTAGAGAAGGTAAATTCTTCAACCGTTTTCTG
>NC_051416.1:35393247-35393612 GCF_015228065.2 Penaeus monodon
TGAAAAGAAATCTGTAAATATGAAAACAAAAAATATGCTCAGTCGAAAATTAAAGCAAAGCAAAATCATAAAGCTTGAAAAAAGAATTAACCGCATCCAGCTCCTATGAGCAAGACAAAGTAAAATTATCTTTTGTAGATTCCGCGGCGTAGAGCCGGTTTCGCGCAAAAGGAAGGAAATAAACACTATGGCTAAAATTCTTTTCGGGGATCAAAGGTAACGGTGATGTCACTATGCACAGCTTTGCAAAATGAACGAAATGTATAAACCATGTCCCAAATGATAAAAATTATATAACATAGTTAAAACTAGAAAAAATGTATAATTACTTTAAAAAATGGCTATGAGTAAAATAGTATGTAAAT
>NC_051416.1:35393712-35394413 GCF_015228065.2 Penaeus monodon
GTATATTTAAAAAGTATAAAGTAAGGAAACCAATTTTAAACGAGAACCACAGAAAGCGTACCAAAACGACCCGATAGATAAAGAAGCGTGGCGACTAGCCACAATACATATTCTTATCATTAATTTAGCAATATTATTTGTAAATCATATTTAATGGTAACAAACTCCCATACGGTCTAATCACTAACTGCACCATACAAACATTTCCAGATTCAATGATAAAGGCATCGGCAATTGATACTAGAAGTTTAACGAGGGCGACTGCGATAACTAGTAAACTAACTCCTCTAATGACACTTGGAGCACAACCATCCAATAAAACAAGCTCCGAACCTCATCCGGCTAACTCAAGAAAAATTATGCCAATAAAAAAATCAAGAACTGGCGATTCTACAAACAGACCAAAAACTGACGCATCAGTAAAAACAAATGAAGCAGCTACTAAATCTTTAACAGCTGAAACATCAAGTGACACTTCTACAGAAACATTGATTGATACTTCTTCAACTACTGACACTTCTACAGAAACTACACTAGGAACCACCTCTACACCAGAAACGTCTGAAACTACACCAGGAACCACCCTACACCAGAAACGTCTGAAACTACACCAGAAACCTCCTCTTCACCAGAAGCAACGTCTGAAACTACACCAGAAACCTCCTCTTCACCAGAAGCAACGTCTGAAACTACACCAGAAA
>NC_051416.1:35398347-35398453 GCF_015228065.2 Penaeus monodon
AACCACGATAACTACTGATATGACGAGTTGATAAAAATAATCATCTGTCATAATAATAGAAATTAATTGTGACAATATATTTAAAATTAAAAGATAATAGCAAAAT
>NC_051416.1:35406219-35407391 GCF_015228065.2 Penaeus monodon
TAAATCAAAATGAACAAAATGAAATAAAATGGCTTTTAAATATGAAAAACCCAAATGACCGTTTTCTTTTTAAACGGTATAACCGTTAATAACATTTTATGCCCAAAATCCGTATATAAACAAGCCTTTATTTTTTTTTGCTTTCCGACCCCACAAATCTATCAATCTACCGTGCAGTTGTGCTAATACCGACCTGCCGTAAATGCGCTTAAGGTCGTTGTATGTGCGCATCCCCCCGCACCTCCCTGCTCGCTTGGTTCATCGTACTGTTTAAAGTCTCCGCCCTTAAACAAAGTATAACCGCATCTTTTTTGGGGATTTCCACCTAAAACCCCTCCATTCTCCTCTAGTCCCCTCTAGCACTGGTTTTTTAAATTCCCCACCTAAATTGCCTCTAATGCTCTGTGCCCAAATTTTAAAAAATTCACGCTCACGTCTAAAAACTTTTTACAAACAGCGGATTCCTTCAGTCGTCAAAAACAAAGCAAGAAAACTAAAATGCTTTTGTTTTTATTTTCCCTTTTTGGGTTTTTGCAACTAATGAAATTTGTCATTTTATTCCACAGCTAAACATACGTTAAAAAACAGAAACGGGTAAATCCCCCAAATAATTTTCATATACCTAAACCCTGGGTTAGCGTGATACCCAAAATTGTATGTTTTCGTTATGAAAAATCTGGGACATTTTTCTACAGCTGGTAAAATTTTTTAAATAAAACTTTGAGCAAACGTGCAGTTAATCTGTTTTCTCTAGTTTAAATTATATCGATAATTATAAGCCAGTAGTACTGATGATGAAAATGATAAAGAAAATAAAATTTTTAAAAATTTTGTATTTTCAACCTTGTTGTTGTAGTAGTAGGTTGCTGCTGTCTTCGTTTCTATTATCATAATGTCTCGTTATCTTTTCCCATATACCCTTGTCATCTACCATTGAATACCCTGGTATGTAAGTCAAGACACTTAAGGTTTAAAAGACTCTTGCGACCAGTTTTTCTAATTTATTCTGACAGAGGGACTCTAGGTTGATGACAGGGGTTTTAAAACACGGTGGAACAGTCCTAGGTGAAAAAAGACGGGCAGCAACACCGTGCAGGGGATTGCGTTTTCTTGTTTTATTTCGCAAAAAAACAAACCCTACTGCAATGATCAAACTCCCCATCTTTCGTTGC
>NC_051416.1:35407427-35407761 GCF_015228065.2 Penaeus monodon
TACCAGCACAAAATGATATAAACGCCATTTATGTTTCTTTTAGTTTCATCGTTTTAATGACTGTACTTTATTCAGATGCTGTGAAAGGCTTGTAAATTATATTTTGTCTCATCTTGGACAGATAAAACTCATTTCAGTTTTTTACTGAAGTGGGGCAAGATATCAGCGACTTTCTCTACCCCCCCGCTGTGAAACGATTAGTTCTTGAACTAATCTTCTCGGGTTTCTGTCTTTCTTACAAAAAAAAAACAAACAAAACTTTCCTTCCCCGGGAAAAAAGTGGTATTTCAGATAAAAAATTTGCAACGCCTGGAATTTTTAATAGAAAGCATCA
>NC_051416.1:35408201-35408299 GCF_015228065.2 Penaeus monodon
ACGGCCCCAAAGGCGTTTTCCTAACGTTTCCCAATAAATAAAAGGGAAAAAGATCTGTCGGGGTTTGTGTTCTGGTTGCCACAAAGGGTGTTCATAGG
>NC_051416.1:35408384-35408678 GCF_015228065.2 Penaeus monodon
CTCCCCTGAAATAGGATCTTTCTGTGGGAACAATAAAAATCTCTCATTTTTTTAAAAAAAAATTGTAAATAAAAAGAAGGTGAAAAATTTCACCGCACGGTTTAAAAACCCTTTATCTGCACTAAATGCTCAAGGATGATAAAATCTGAAGGGCCGCCTAGGGGAAACTTTTCAATTTCTTAAGTGCGATATGTCATCCTGTTACATTTCGTAGCGCCGATATTCTATTTATTCATTTATTGTATGGTTTTTTGTGTATATGTAGGTGGTTTTGTTTTTTAGCGCACCGCCACG
>NC_051416.1:35408966-35409033 GCF_015228065.2 Penaeus monodon
TATGGATGAGGGTATTTCCTAATTCTGCATAAAACAAAGGAAAGATCAAACAAAATGTTTTTTTCCC
>NC_051416.1:35410307-35410825 GCF_015228065.2 Penaeus monodon
TACCACAAAAACAACACATAATATGTTTTTTTTTTTTGTGTGTTTAAAAAATATAATTTCAAAATCTGTCTCGGGATGAAGCAAAGGCTGCCGCGCTTGTTGAAGCCCTGTGTCTACATCACAGAACATTTTGCTCCCTGCCTTCCCATTGCCGACCCTAGTTGCCCTAAGGTGAAAGCCTTTCCCAGGTCCCCTACATCTCCTCCCTCCTTTGTCACGGCCAAATGAATCAGTGGCGAAGCAAGCATTCCCTCGAAGGGACCGTCTCCTCGAGCAAAGAGGGAGACAGACGACAGCAACATAGAAAACAGGTCTAGCTTCCACCAGTCTTCGACTCCAGGACGTGGTGGTCTCTGGGGGTCACATGTCCTTTACAAAAAACCCCACAACCCAAGACCCGTTTTCATTCACCTGCACTTAAAACACTTTCGTCTCATGAACCTGTACAGCCGTCTTTTTTCCCATCTGGGGGCATGCATCCTCACCCCCTCTATCTCAAAAAAAAAGAAAATATGTAC
>NC_051416.1:35411368-35411756 GCF_015228065.2 Penaeus monodon
ACATAATATCTGCAGAGATGGCAAAACCCCCCCCAAACCCCCGCGCTCATTATCAAATATCAAAAAAAATCAATGTATTAATGTAAGGAAAATTTTTAACATGCTTTAAATTTTTAAAAGTGACCTTATTTTTTATAGGTTGCTTCCTGATACCTGAGCCCCTTCCCTGTATTTTGTATGATCGCACTGTCTTTTGTTTTATGTTTTTTGATCAATAACAGTTTTTTTTAATACTTTTGGGAAATGATAAATTCTTTTCAGAGCCCCACTAATCTGGCAAAACACCAAAACTCAGGGGGTAAGTCCAATACCCGGAAGTGCCACTAAACATATTTCATAAAAATTTCTCGAAACACTTTTTAAAATATAAAATATAGAGCTGAGGGGC
>NC_051416.1:35412426-35412602 GCF_015228065.2 Penaeus monodon
CTTAAAGCATAAAAGAAAAAAAGGGTGAACAAGACTAAGAAAATCAAAATTTTTAATTTAAAAACCCCGGGAAACACACACCACACAATAATAAAATATTATTAATTATATACAATACATCTCACCAGACACCGACATCCCAAAACAAACAATATGCACTTTTAAAAATAAAGTAA
>NC_051416.1:35412961-35413030 GCF_015228065.2 Penaeus monodon
AGCAATAACCCATACATTTTTTTACAACCACCTCGTCGATGTCGACTTTTTGGGATTATTACTCTGTTT
>NC_051416.1:35413699-35413774 GCF_015228065.2 Penaeus monodon
TGTGTCGTTGTGCAGCACAACACACTGGCCCATGACTCAAGCTCTCAACTCGATTGTCGTGACATTATAATTAAA
>NC_051416.1:35414075-35414192 GCF_015228065.2 Penaeus monodon
TAAAAATGTCCCGACAATCTGAGTTTGAGAGCTTGACAGGGGAGATGTGTGTGGCATGCACACACAGACACACAAAAAATTGGGTTGTTTACAAGATCTAGCGTTTATCAAAAGATG
>NC_051416.1:35415056-35415127 GCF_015228065.2 Penaeus monodon
ATCACAACTAAACTCAATTTAATTTTCATGCTGGACACGGCGGGCCCAAAAAGAACCCACCGTAATAAAAT
>NC_051416.1:35415342-35415406 GCF_015228065.2 Penaeus monodon
CCGGGGTTTAATGTAATTTTGATTTTTTAGCTTGTTCACCCCTTTTTTTTCTTTTTGTTTTAAG
>NC_051416.1:35416087-35416470 GCF_015228065.2 Penaeus monodon
CCAGCCCCTATATTGATATTAGAAACGTGTTTCGAAAAATTCTTATAGATATGTTTTTAGGGACTTCTGGGGATTGGACTTACCCTGCATGTTAGGGGTTTTTTCCCTATTCAGGGTCTCTGAAAATGAATTCATCGTTCACGCAATAGAGATTAAACAAAATGTTATTTTATCAAAAAAAATAAAACCAAAAACAGTGGATCAATACAACATACAGGAAGGGGGTCAGGGATCAGTGAGCAACTCTATTAAAAATAATGGTCATTTTAAATTAAAGTCATAGTTAAATTTCTCCTTACATTTATACATGATTTTATGTATATCTGATAATGAAGCGCGGGTGGGGTTTATCCCTATCTTGTCAGTATTATGTATCATCATAC
>NC_051416.1:35416998-35417480 GCF_015228065.2 Penaeus monodon
TCCATTTTTTTTTTTTTCGAGAAGAGGTTGTGGGGTAGCATGCCACCAGAGTGAAGAAAAAGGGCTTACCGGCAGTGAACAAAGTGTTTTAAGTGCAGGTGAATGAAAGCGATCGGGGCTTGGGGTTTTTTGAAAGGGTCATGTGACCCCCCCGAGAGACCCCCACTCCTGGAGTCGAAGGTTGGGGAGAGTTTGCCCTTTTTTTCTTGTTTGTCTGTCGTCTGTCCCCCTTTTTGCTCGGGGACGTGCCCCTTCGTGGCAAGTGCTTGCTTCCGCCCACTGTTTCATTTGGGCCTTGAAAAAGGGGGAGGGAGTTGGTACCTAAAGGGCTTTCACTTAGGTCAACTAGGTCGGCAATGGAAGGCACGCGGAGAACTGCTTCTGTGATGTAACACAGGGCTTCAACAGCGCGGGACAGCCTTTCTTCATCCAGAGACGATTTTTTGAAAATTTTATTGTTTACACACACACAACATAATATG
>NC_051416.1:35418723-35418794 GCF_015228065.2 Penaeus monodon
TAGGAAAAAATTTTGATTGTTTTTCCTTTTGTATTTTGGCAACATTCGGGGAAATAGCCTCGTCCCATAAA
>NC_051416.1:35419165-35419475 GCF_015228065.2 Penaeus monodon
GTGGCTTTTCGTGTGCGTGTCGCTAAACCATACACACCCTACATATACACAAAACCCCTATAAAATAAAAGAAAAAAAGAATTCGGCGTACTGAATTAACAGGATGATCAGACGCTTTTAAATTTAAAGAAAATTTTCCCCCCTAGGGGGGCCTCTTCTTTTATCTTTTCCCTTTGAGATTTAGTGCCAGGATAAAGGGATTTTAAACCGTCCGGTAAAATTCTATCACCTTCTTCTTTATTCACAATTTTTTTGGAAGAAATGAGAGATATTTTTATTGTTCACCACAAAAAAGCACCCATCATTTTCG
>NC_051416.1:35419573-35419667 GCF_015228065.2 Penaeus monodon
ACCCCTTTAGCTGGCAACCCAGTAACAAAAACCCCTGACAGATCTTTTTTTTGTTTTTTGGCAAACGTCTCGGGAAAACGCCTTCGGCCCCGTA
>NC_051416.1:35420074-35420525 GCF_015228065.2 Penaeus monodon
TTTAATTTTTTTTTTATCTTTTTAAATGATGCAGTTTCTATTATAAAATTCCGCAGCGTTGCAATTTATTTATCTGAAATACATTTTGTTCCGGACGGGTAAGTTTTGATTTTTTTTTTTTATAATGTACAAGGACAGAAACCCGAGAAATTTTTTCAAAAACATACTTTTCGCGCGGGGGGGTAAGAGAAAATCGCTGATATTTTTTGACCCCTTCAGTAAAGAAAACAAAAGAATTTATCTGCCCAAAGTGAGACAAAATATAATCTTGATCAGCCCTGCACAGCATTGAAAAAACGATACTGTCTGTAAAACGAGATAATCTAAAAAAAACATAAAGGGCATGATTCAATTTATGACGCGAAAAATAATGATATGAAAAAAAGCTAAAAAAAGGGTAATGGAAACAAACGATGGCCCATTGGATCTTGCAGTAGGGTTATTTTTCCTG
>NC_051416.1:35420547-35421647 GCF_015228065.2 Penaeus monodon
CCCCCCGCACGGTGTGTGCGCCTGTCTTTCCACATCTGGGATCTGTTCCACGTTTTTGAGAAACCTCTGTCAAAAACCAGAGACTCCCCTCTGCTAAATAAATTATGAAACGGGTCCAAGAAGCTTTGAAAACCTTAAAGTTCTTGACTTAAAACCAGGGTTTTCAAGGTGATGACAAGGCATATGGAAGGTACGAACTTTATTTTAATAGAAACCAAAGACAGCAGCAACGTACACTACAATCAAAAGGTTAAAAGTAAAAAAATTCAAAAGTTTTATTTTCTATTAATCATTTCATCTCAGTACTACTGGCTTTTAAAATTTATCGATATCATATTTAACTAGAAAATCCAGTTTAAACTGCACGTTAGCTACAAATTTATATTTCGAAAAAATTTCCCCAGCATGTAGAAAATTTCCCCGATTTTTCATTAAGGGGAAAACAACAATTTGGGGTATCACGCAACCCCCGGTTTAGGTTATATGCAAAATTATGTTGGGTGATTTCACCTGCAGTTTCTGTTTTTTTTCGTACTGTTTAGCATGTGGAATACAATGACAAAATTCATTTGATTGCAATGAAAACAAAGGAGAAAAAACATAAACAAACCTTTGTTTTTCTTGCTTGTTTTGCGAACTGTAAGGAAACCGCTGCTTTCAAAAAAATATTTTGACGTGAGCGTGAAATTTTTAAATTTGGCACAGTGCTTGAGGCAATTTTGGGAGAAATTTTGAAACCCAAGTGCTAGAGGGGGGCTAGAGATTAAAGGAGGTTTTTAGGATTGGGAAATCCCAAACTAGATGCGGTTTATCTTAGTTGAAGGGGGCGGAACTTAAGGTCGTGACCAAAACGGCAGGGGGGCGGGGGGATGCGCACATCAAAGACCTTTAACGGGATTTGGCAGGGCGGTAATAGCACAACTGACGGATGACTTGAATGATTTGTGGCGTCTGGAAAGCGAAAAAAATAAGGCTTGCTTCAATGCGGATATTTTGTCAGTTAAATAATGTTATTAACGGTTAATACGTTAAATGAAATGGGTCATATGGTTTATCATATTAATAGCCTTTTTTCTTATTTTCATGTTAGTATTGTATTT
>NC_051416.1:35423515-35423736 GCF_015228065.2 Penaeus monodon
GGTTTTTGGGGTTTTTGTGTGTGTACTTCGGGCCCAACAGGAAACGCCCCAAAGGGGAAAAACCCGAGCAATTAGATGCTGCCCCACCCGGGTTTTTCCGGTGGACGCCAAAAAACTATTTCGCATGGGGTGCCCCGTTTTTAATCATTTCCCATGACCAGGTCATCACCACCCCCCCCCTTACTTAAAACATCTTTGTGTTCAAAAAAGCTCTTACGGGT
>NC_051416.1:35425518-35425592 GCF_015228065.2 Penaeus monodon
CTTCACAGAGAATGATCTCACTTTGGGAACAACAGGAAACGCCCCCAAGGGAATAAACCGACGAAAAAAGATGC
>NC_051416.1:35425858-35426003 GCF_015228065.2 Penaeus monodon
CAATCCAAAATATACACACCACACACACATAAAAAGGTCACCATAGTCGTTTCCGACTTTATATTTTTGGCGGTGTATGAATACGTGTGTGTGTGCATTCATAAAAAAATCATGTGCGACACAGAGCACATAACGGAGTAAGGTG
>NC_051416.1:35427948-35428476 GCF_015228065.2 Penaeus monodon
AACTCAAAATTTTGTGTAAAGGGAAATCTAGTTTTTTAAAGACTTTGTGTTTTTTTTTACTGTGGTTCTTCTTTCCTTCAAACGCTTTACCATGCTGGGCCTTTGTCGTTTCTCATTTCGTTCCGACGAAAGAAAAAAGGCAGAGGTTAACGCTGTATTTTAAAAAAATGGGGCTATATATTCATGATTCTTTTATGTGTTTTGCCTTGTTAGCTATTTAGTTTTTTATCCCAAGGTTCTTTTAGTGCAAATGCAATATAAAAGCGGTATTTCCCCCTCTCCCGTTTAAAAAAAAAACCTGGGGACCCCACTAATTGGCTGTAGCACCTCACCCAAACCCCAACAGGAAAAAAAAACAAATTGTTAGTTATGATTATTTACATTTAAAATTTTTATCAAAATATCATAACAATTGAAACTAAATTTATATGTTATTTTCATAAAAATGTAAACAGTCCTACGCATGTAATTTTCACTTTAACCCCCAATCAAATATTAAAATAAGAGAAGGTACATTATTTTAAAATA
>NC_051416.1:35429204-35429420 GCF_015228065.2 Penaeus monodon
TTTGCACCACCCAGTGGTAATTGTCCAACATTCAAATTTTTATTGCTTCCACAATCTTTTTCATTTTATCCCCACGTATATTATGTAATGTTGCAGGGCCCCGGGCATAACTTTCATAGGTTTGGTCATGCGGAAGACTACCTTTTTTTTTTATCCCAAAAACGGCCCGTTCTGAATGGAATAAAAATTTTCTTTAGTATACAATCTTTTTGTTGA
>NC_051416.1:35430381-35430521 GCF_015228065.2 Penaeus monodon
AATTTTATATGTTACCCTTTGGGGGGCCTAGAGAGAAAGGGGCTAAAAAAATGACGTTTGTTCCTGACATCCCCGTGAAAGGGGAAAGGGATTTTGGGCCCCCCGTACTGCCTCATTTGTAGACCAACACCTAAAAATAA
>NC_051416.1:35430552-35430907 GCF_015228065.2 Penaeus monodon
GGGTTTCTTCTTATCAGCAGCCTCTTTTATCAGCTTACGATTTCAGACAAAAGTTTAAGGAATGAATGATATCAGAAACAGTTTTAAAAAAGGAATGGAAATCTGCCCCCCCATGGGAGAGTTTCCAAGGACCCATGCGAATTTCCCTTGTCTGGGGGAGATCATGGGGGATGAGCCTTTCCCTCTCCCAGCCCTGCAGGTTTTAAGGGTAGGGTGCGCAGTTTGGCGTTTATGCTCTGTCTGATGCGAGGGGAGGCAGCAGAACAGGGCCATCACTTGGCATCTGTGGGTTTTCTCACCAAAGATCTCAAAAAATCGTCCCGAAATGGGCAAAAAGATGAGTATGGTATGACGC
>NC_051416.1:35431019-35431797 GCF_015228065.2 Penaeus monodon
CTTACAAGCCCCAGAAACTTTGGTATTTCGGCAGTAAACAAAGGGTGCCATCACTATATCTTTCATATGCACAACACGTAATGTCTACATTTCCTTTTTAACAGTTGCACAGCTTTTCATTTTTGAGGGTTTTAAATAAACTATGGCGTCACACATACGCCATGGCCTCGTCGTTCAAAGGCGGCCACATTGGCTGTGCCGCCCAATGATGCTTCGTCCTTCCCCAAAGGCGCGTCCCACTTGGTGTCCAAATCCTTCATTAACTTTACCCCGCAATTGGGGTACGAGGTGCTCTCTTGGCCCGCCGCTGTGCACTATTCTGTTGGGCAAAATTAAGGGGATTGGGTTGTAGATGTGAAAAATTTTCTATTAAGCATGCTCCTTTTAAAAAATGCAGATGGGACTTATGACAGGAAAAAATTTTGTGAACTTGCATCAGATTTTCTATAACAAAAAAATGGCATAAGGGGGGTTTAACAACGCATTATACACCAGCGTTTCCCAAACAATGCCAGAAAGTAAAGTTCAATTCATTCAGATTCCATCACTCCTATATTTCGTTACTTAGTTTAACAGAAAAACCTGCATCCTTTTAATGTGCTATACCTTCTACGATAAAGAGAAATGCTGCCAGTAAATTCCATCCCCAGCGCTGTGGCACACTTTCAATCACAACTGGAAGGAAAGGGAAAGGTTTAAAAATGCTCACCAGCACAGTCCAAATAAACACAACATACAATATATATCCCCCCCCAAAAAAAACCATTGTTCATTGTCG
>NC_051416.1:35431945-35432773 GCF_015228065.2 Penaeus monodon
ACAAATTTTGCAAAAATGTGTGGACTTTAGTCTGGCAATTGTTTGCTTGACTATGACCATTCTGGAAAATTTCACAACTTTCCCTTTTGGACCAAAAAACTTCATTCCTCGGGCTCCTCCCCCCCCCAAACCCCCCCCTATCGCTTTTTTTAAAAAAGGCTTCTGACATCTAGGATGGACGCAAAATAAATAATAAGTGCCCCTAACACACACAAAAAGGGGACCAACCCCCCACCCCCCAAAAAACAACATCCACAAAAACCCACCCCAACCAACAACCCGTATCAACCACACATCCTCCCCCCACCCACCCCTCCATCCCCCACCCCTCCACCACCCACCCACCCATCCATCCACCACCCCCCCATCCACCCCCCCATCCATCCACCCCCCACCCCTCCACCCACCCACCATCCACCCATCCACCCCCCCCTACACCCACCCACCCACCCCCTATCCACCACCCACCCACCACCACACCCACCCCCCCCAAAACCCCCCACCACCACTCACCCCTACCCATAACCCACCCACCATCCACCCCCCCACCCCTCCCTCACCCACCCATCACCCATCCACCCTCACACCATCCCCCCACACACCCATCCACGCACCACCCATCCCCCCTCACACCCATCCACCCCACACCCTTTCCCGCACACACCCATCCCCCCACACACAACCCCCCCACATCATCCACCCACAAAACCACCAAACACACACCATCCACTCACCACCCATCCGCACAAAAACCCCCCATCCACCCTAACCCACCACCCACACCCCCATCCACCCACACACCCCCCCACACCAAAACCCAAACACATA
>NC_051416.1:35433653-35433723 GCF_015228065.2 Penaeus monodon
TTTACAATATATTTCCCACATACATCACACACACACAATAATGCAAAACAATAAAAAGAAATTAACTACA
>NC_051416.1:35435530-35435849 GCF_015228065.2 Penaeus monodon
AGTGGATGGAGGGGTGGGTGGATGGGTGGGGGGTGATGGGTGGTGGGGGGGGGGGTGGGGGGGTGGGGGTGGGGGGTGGGTGGGGGGGGGTTGGGTAGGGGGGGGGGGGGGGGTGGGGGGGGGGGGGTGGTGGGGGGGGGGTTTGGGGGGGGTGGTGGGGGGGGGTTGGGGGTGGGGGGGGTTTTGTGGGTTTTGGGGGGGGGGGGGGAATTTTGGGTTGGAGGATGGGGGTAGGATGGGGGGTGGGGGGGGGGGGGGGTTTTTTTGGGGTGGGTTTTGTGGATGTTTTGTAGGGGGGGGGGGGTTTTTTTTGGGGGGG
>NC_051416.1:35436118-35436899 GCF_015228065.2 Penaeus monodon
AAGAACAATGGTTTTTTTTGGGGGGGGGTAATATGGATGTGTGTGTTTATTTGGAGTGGGCGGGACGAATTTTTTAAACCCTTTTCCCTTTTCCCTTCCCGTTGTGATTGGGGAAGGTGCCCCAGCGCTGGTCACGGAATATTATGGAGATTTTCTTGGATCGTAAAGGTATAGCCCCCATTAAAAGGAGAGGGTTTTTCTGTAATCTAAGTAACGAAAGATAGGAGTGATGGATATCGAAGAAAAAGAATTTACTTCTGGGATTGTGGTTGGAAGCTGTGCTATAATAGCGTTTTCAACCCCCCTTTAGCCATTTTTTTTATAGCAATCTGAGCAAGATTCACAAATTGTTTCCTGTCATGAAGACCATCTGATTTTTTTAAAGGGCATGCTTAAAGAAAATTTTCACATTACAACCCAATCCCCTTAAAATTTTTCCCAACAGAAAGTGCCCAAGCGGGTGGCAGAGAGAGCCCCCTCGTCCCCAAAATTGCGAGGTAAGTTAATGAAGGATATTGGACACCGAAGTGGGACGACGCCTTCGAGAGAGAGGACGAAGCATACATGGGGCGGCAACAGCCAATGGGCCGCCTTGAACGACAGAGGCCCTGGGAGGTAGTGCTGAGCGCCATAGTATTTATTTAACACATACAAAAGAAATAGCTGTGAAAACTGTTTAACAAAGGAAATGTGGACATTTCGTGATTTTTCATATGAAGATGATAGTCGATGGCCCCCCCTTTTTTTTACGACCGAAAAACCAAAATTTGGGGGTTGTAAG
>NC_051416.1:35437007-35437471 GCF_015228065.2 Penaeus monodon
AATGCAGTCAACTAACATCATCATTTGCCCCTTTCAGGAACGACTTTTTTTAGATCGTTGGTACGAAAAAACCCCCAGTGCCAATGTGGCCTGTTCTGCTGCCCCGCCCCAGCATCAGACAGAGCATAAACGACAACTGCGACCCTACAAGCCTTGAACCTGCAGGGGGGGAAAGGGGGAAAGGGGCCTCATCCTCCCATGACCCTTCCCAGAAAAGGAAATTCACATGGGCCCTTTGGGGGAAACTTACCATGGTGGGCAGTTTCCATTTTTTAAAAAACTGTTTCTGATACTTTTCCCTAAACTTTTAGTCTGAAATCGTAAGCTGATGAAAGAGGCTGCTGATAAGAAGAAAACACACAGCAACAAAAAATTTATTTTTAGGTTTGTCATACAAAGAGGCAGTAAAAGGGGGTGTCTAATACCTTTCCCCTTTCACAGGGTGACGGGAAAAACAAAACTAC
>NC_051416.1:35438472-35438695 GCF_015228065.2 Penaeus monodon
GTCAACAGAAAGAGTGTAATAAAGAAAAAATTTTTTTCCATTTCAGAAAAATGGCCGTTTTTTTGGGAGTAAAAGTAAAAAAGGTAGTCTTCCGCTGCCTAACCTAGCAAGTGTATAGTGGGCCTGAAATTACAAATATACGTGGAGTAAAAATGAAAACGATTTTTGGGGAAGCAATATAAAAAATTTGAATGTTGGACTAATTACCAGCTGGGGGTGCAAA
>NC_051416.1:35439491-35440089 GCF_015228065.2 Penaeus monodon
ATGTACCCATTCTCTTATTTTACATTTTTGATTTTGTTAAGGTAAATTAATGTCAGTAGGAAGATACATTTTTATGAAAATAAATCATATGAATTAGTTATCAATTTTATGATATTTTTATAAAAATTTTAATGATAGCATAACTAATAAAAATTTTGTTTAATTTTCCTTTGGGGTTTTGGTGAGGTACAGCCAGATTATGTCGTGCCCGGGTTTTTTTTTTTAAACGAGGAGAGCGGGGAAATCCCGCTTTTATATTGCTTTTGACTAAAAGATACCGGGGGAAATAAACAAATAGCTATACAGAGGCAAAAACACAGAAAGAATACATGAATATTAGCACCTTTCTTTAATACACGTTAACCTCTCCCCTTTTTTCTTTCGTGGGAACAGAAATGAGAACGTAAAAGTCCCACGCATGAGTAAAGCGTTGTATGGAAGAAAACCACAGAAAAAAGAAAACAAAGTCATTAAACTGACTTACCATTACACGATAAGATGAGTTTGTATTTTTATTTAATGTACATTGTATACAAATGCATAAAATGCCCAAAAAACAAAACACCCACACAACATTTATATATTGTGTGTGTGTGTG
>NC_051416.1:35442054-35442194 GCF_015228065.2 Penaeus monodon
CATTTAAATCCGTGTATGGTCATGTGGCGCCCTGATGTGTTTTTGAATGCACACACACAGTTTTTCATCAGGTCAATAATGATAAAGCGAGATCGACTGAGGTGACCGTTATGTGTTGTGGTGTGTTATAGGTGTGTATG
>NC_051416.1:35442460-35442565 GCF_015228065.2 Penaeus monodon
GCAGATCTGTTTGTCGTCGGTTTTTTCCCTTCGGGGCGTTTCCTTTTGTTCCCAAAGTGAGATCAGTCTCGTGATAGATTCCAGTTTAAGGGGATATCACACCGT
>NC_051416.1:35443345-35443411 GCF_015228065.2 Penaeus monodon
TGTATTACACAATCCATCATTCTATCTAACCTGCTTGTCGGATTCGCTACTTAATTCTGAAATGCA
>NC_051416.1:35444343-35444527 GCF_015228065.2 Penaeus monodon
CTGAAGGGCTGTGGTGAACAGCAATGATAGTTAACGTAAGGGGGGGGGGTGTGATGACCTGGGTTTGGAAAAGGGAATTTAAAAACTGGGTCTCCTCATGCGCAAGTAGTTTTTTTAGCGTCCACCGGAAACACGGCAGGGCGCATCTAAAGTCGTCGGTTTTCCCCCTTTTGGGCTTTTCCCG
>NC_051416.1:35444963-35445431 GCF_015228065.2 Penaeus monodon
GGGGTTTAACTCAGAGCGAGGAACTGGAGTTTAGGCGAGCCCAAAAAAAATAAAAAATAATAGTCTTCCTTTTTTTTATGGGGAAGCTAACAATCCCCTGGCCTTTCCGGATTAATCCCGGTTTAAAAGGGCAAACCCATAAAATACACGAACCCCGAAATTTATCTCCCAGAGGGGTAAAAAATAGGTCCCTCGTTCCTCTCGCCACAAAATGGCAAAAGAGGGGGAATTCGGGGTCTTCAATCTGGAAGACTTTATTTTCCTTTCTTATTGTTTTTAGTTTTGCTATAACATATACACATGGAGATTTTTTGGCCATAAAAAAAGTAAGATATTTACTATATACTGTTGAAAAATTTGGTTTAAAATTTTGGAAAATATATCTCGTTTAGGGGGCGCCCATTCTCACGCAAAAAAACGACGCCATGGGGGTTAACTAAAAATCGCTGGCCTAGGGGGAAACACTCA
>NC_051416.1:35450052-35450144 GCF_015228065.2 Penaeus monodon
AGGCGGAAATAAACCCTCTGATATAGGCAGTGTGTAAAAAGAAATATTCTGAAATGTTTTCCTATACACAAACAATAGCTGCTGTCAAAAAA
>NC_051416.1:35451865-35451933 GCF_015228065.2 Penaeus monodon
TCTCTATTGCGGTGCTCTTTACTTTTCCGTGCCGCGCCCCCCCTTTTTTGACTGCGCAGCACTGGGAC
>NC_051416.1:35462999-35463659 GCF_015228065.2 Penaeus monodon
CATTTTTTTTTCTAAATAAACACTAGCCCTTTAAAAGGGATAAAAAATGCTAGTATGAAAAACGGACACCAATAAAAACAAGCATTTTGGCAAATTAGCGGATTATGCTGAAACGCGAAAAATCCAGCCGTGAAAACTTCAAAAAATATTTTGTCTTTTGGACCAGTCATTAAAAAAAATATATTGACCCTCCCCCCCCCCACACACAAAAAAGTGTATCCCCCGTTTTTCCAGAGGGGGTGATATTTTTATTTAAAAAGAAAATATCTTGAAATATAAGCAATGCATATTATGCCCCTTCACTTCAATTTACAATTCCGTAGTCTATTTGAAAAATTACCGGTTGGTTTTAATTTTCGTTGTAAATTTGTAAAGACTAAAATTTGGGTGGATTTTGCTCTGTCACACCGCGCGCAATGGGCCTAAAGTATTCGAAATTTAAGTAGGAGGATAATTGAAGCTGCGCGGCAAATCACCGCCCAGCTTAAAAGTTTTTGGAAACCAAAAAGGTAAAAAAATATGGAAAACAAAAATATAAATGTTTTTCCTTTTTGACAGTAATTAAAAAGGCTTGTAAATCTGTTACTAAAAATTTTTGGAAAGTTTTTTTCGGAGGGGCGACTGGTTAATTTTAATTGCACTGTCCAATTTGTTTTTGAT
>NC_051416.1:35466477-35469338 GCF_015228065.2 Penaeus monodon
TTATTTTAATGTTTTTGCTCAGTTTTCCTGTGTGTAAATCATGCAAATTCCTCCCCAAAATACAGTGCGAAGCCGCCTCTGACACATTTTATCAACTTTGCCGTCGAGGAATAAAAGTTCAGCAGTCATCAACGTGTCAAATGCGACGGAACTCATCATCGTAACAGCTTTAAACCACGAAGGGAGATTCCAATCCATAAAAAAATGGTTTCGAAAGTCGGAGGCTGATTGAATCTTGAAATTTACCTGAAGCCTTATGCATAAATTTGATACGATCATCAGGAAACTTTCGAATACATTTTCATATTAGAAAGCTACTTTTGTCCAGTCATGATTTACTGCATTTGTTTCGTACGTCAATCAGGCAAAAAGTATTTCCGGATTTAACCTCAACATTGTTTACCGTAATTGCATAGGTGAAACATGGCTTCAGCCCCCATAGTTTCATCAACCCGATTTAAAGTTATTTTAGTGTTTTGTTCGGTTGTCATTTTCGGAAAAAATAACCAGCAAATTGACGCTACTGACAGTTACGTGTCGCGCAATCATTGCAGTCTTTGTTGTCAAATATGGTAACAGTTCAATACTAATACTTATCTTAAAATGTAAGATGGAATTTATTGACCTTTGCCTTAGCCCAAAGTACTTCGGAGACGGTACTTCATACTACGCAGCGTAAAATTATTACCCTCCCATGTAACTAAGAATACTTTAGCCCGATTTCGTCGCTCGCTGTGACGGCACATCCAATGATTTAGCTGTGGTCGTTTTTATATCCAAATCGGTAATAATTTTTATTAATACTGCGTGTATTATTATATTTTTTATTGCATGAATTTGCTTAATTGCAATTTTCTTCGTGCAATAAATATGTAGATTTTACCGGTTCTCGTTATACCTAAGTTAAATTGTACAAACTTTATATCGTCGCGTTATTATGCTTCACCCTAATACGTCGTCCTCAACGTGGTAGTATTTCCAGGGGCAGATGTGTTTCGCAATTTGAAAAGAATATAATATTCAATATAATTTTTTTTCACATGTATACTTAATCTAATGGAGGCCAGGCACACCCTGATTTTTTTTTTCTTTTTTTGTGGATGAAGGCAGGGCTTTCCGAAAAAAAGGAGTTATGATTGGTCAGAAAAAAACTGACGTCACAGTATAAAGTTTTCATTGGCTAGGCTTTGTTGCTATTTGCTAAACAATATGATCCGCTAATTTACCAGTAACTAGCCATAATACATGGTGTCCATTTCTTAATTTTTTACTTATGAAGCATTTATTATCGTCATTTAAGGTGTTATATGTTGCGCTATGTGCGAAACATGTCAAAATATCAATATTGGTTACTTTCAGGACAGTTTTTGAAATATTGTTTTAATAAACACCCTATAAACTTATTTTTTATTTTATTTTTTTGTAAACTCACCCTCAGTTGCTCTCGGTAGAACTATCTCACCAAAAGGAATTGGGGCAGGTAGGTAGGCCTGCTCTTTCCCATCTGAAGGGAGTATGGGTGACACCTTACAAAAAGTATTGTGGAGGAGCGATTCTTATTTCTGCTTAATACACAAACAGTATCCGAGATTATATAAACATAGTTAACGTATATCAGCCGCTACCTTTCCCTTACGGTCAGAAGTTTTCATATTTTTGAGTATGAATATACGGGTTTATCAATAAGTGAGCATACCCACGATCCTTGAATTGCCCCGATTTGCATATCAGCTGTTCCTTTCATGGATTTCGGTTTATTTTTAAATTTAAATTAGGGGATGAACATGTCTGTCACACAAGAAGTGTCGAACACTACCGCCAAAAGTTTTCCCGTCATCTTCATTAAACCCCAAAGACAAGTAAATCGCTTGCGCTCTCTTTCGCTGTTATTTGGTGGTGTATCTAATGAAATCTGAATGTATTTCTTTCGGATAAGAAATGCTATAATCAGCACTGATGGTTATGGATATCGCACGTATGATATAAACAGGATCATGTTTTAAAAGTACCGACAGGGAAACTCCGCAGTAGCGTCCTATATTTTAAAATTCCCGCTAAATTCTTCATGCTTCTCCTCCTGTACTATGGCCAACACTCGATTTGCACAGTAAAATTTTTTTAGTTATTGTAAAACTGGATTTGTCATGCTTTACCTTGTATTGTCTATTTTTTATCAGAAAAAATTCCTCTTCTGTAAGTTTTGCAGGCTTTATTTACTTACAAATTAAGATATTCTACTAAAAAAAAAATAAAACATGATTGTTTTTTTTACAAAAGTAGGAAAGGAATCGAATGGCGATTTTTAAAATATTGAGATTTTTACTTAAGTTCTCTGTGACAGTTGCATTCTCAGAACTTCGTTTTTTTGAATTTTCAAAGGGAAGTCATAAAAAAAAATTCTTAGATTTTTTTTGCTCTCTTTTGCATATTTTATTTTCTATATAAAAATGGCTGTAAAACAGGACCTTTACCAAATTTTCATTAACACTAATTTCTATATGGACGTATAAGTATGAAAATACACACATTTTTATAAATGAAAGGGGTTTTTTTTGAAATTAATCCCAAAATATACCTAAAATAAATCTTAATAAAAATTTCAGTCAAAAATTATTTTTTCTTGTCCCCCTCGTGAATTCATTCTTGTAATTGCTGAACACGAAAGTTTAAGAGTTGGATGACTAACTTATCCATTTTAAATACCACAATCCCTGCCTATATCTAATTATTAATTTTTACTTCTGTGAACGATCTTACTTTATCATAGAGCATAAGATAAACATATACTTGGAGTCAGAGATAGGGAACAATACGCGGCCTCGGCCATGGTACAGGGAAATCCATGCACACGCGCGCGCACG
>NC_051416.1:35469585-35469667 GCF_015228065.2 Penaeus monodon
AACCGATATGGATCTATTTCAGTTAGGACTCTTGCCCAATTTCGAAACAGTACGCTTCAATTCCATTGCTTCCTTCCTTCGT
>NC_051416.1:35477320-35477565 GCF_015228065.2 Penaeus monodon
CAAAACGCACAACAACCTACACAAAAAAAAAATACAAAAAAAAACGCCCCACACAAGCAAAACAAAACATACATAAATAAAATTTCAAAAACAAACCCGAAAAAAAAAAGAACCAAAAAATAACAGGCACCCCTAAAGGAAAAAACCCTACCAAAAGCCCCCCAACACCCCAAAATAAAACACAATTTAAGTACCCCCTACCACCCTCAAACACAAACCTACCGTAAAAAAAAAAAATTTTTTTG
>NC_051416.1:35478034-35478103 GCF_015228065.2 Penaeus monodon
CTTTATTCACTTCCATGACCAGTCATCACCAGCCCCCCCTTACGTTAACTATCATTGCTGTTCACCAAC
>NC_051416.1:35479092-35479171 GCF_015228065.2 Penaeus monodon
GTAAGTCTGACATGCATTTCAATAAGCTAAGTAAGCGAATCCGACAGCAGGTTAATAGAATGAATTGATTGTGTAATAC
>NC_051416.1:35480035-35480134 GCF_015228065.2 Penaeus monodon
ACAGGAGACTATGATCCTCTCTCTGGGAACAACAATGGAACGCCCCGAAGGTGAATAAAACCGACGACAACAGCATTGCTGTCCAAAAAAAAAAAAACC
>NC_051416.1:35480466-35480586 GCF_015228065.2 Penaeus monodon
TAACGGGTCACCATCAGTCGATCTCGACTTTATCATTATATGAAGCGTGATGATACCGTGTGTGTTTCACTTCCATAAAACACAATCATGTGCGCACACATGAGCACATACCACGCAGTT
>NC_051416.1:35480677-35480791 GCF_015228065.2 Penaeus monodon
ATTAGCCGGTCTACAAGTTTCAAAGGTTGATGGTAGTCTTTTTTTCAGATGCCTGTCCCACCATGACGTTGGCGTCATTTTTGTTTTTTTTTTTTACTACCGTAAAAAAAAAAC
>NC_051416.1:35482724-35483306 GCF_015228065.2 Penaeus monodon
CACACACACAACCCATATATATATGTGGTGTGGGTGTGTTTTTTTGTGTTGGCACTTGTGTATGCATATATTATACATGTACATGTAAATACAAATACAAACTCAATCTTATCGTGTAATGGTAAGTCTAGTTTACTGACTTTTGTTTTCTTTTTACAGGTGGGGGGGTGGTTCTTCTTCCATATCACACGCTTTACTCATGCATGTGGCCTTTGTACGTTACTCATTTCTGTTCCGACGAATAAGAAAAAAGGCAGAGGTTAACGCTGTATTAAGAATTTCGGTGCTAATCGTTATTCATGATTCTTTCATGTGTTATTTTGCGCTCTGTATGCTATTTAGTTTATTATCCCTAGGTATCTTTAGTGCAAATGCAATATAAATAGTCGTATTTCCAGCTCTCCTCGTTTAAAAAAAAAACCTGGGCCGACACTATCTGGCTGTTACACCTCACCAAACCACACATGAAAATTAAACACATTGTTCAGTTATGATTATGCTATCATTAAATTTGTATGCAAAGTATGCATAACTTGATAACTGAATGTCATATGATTTATTTCATAAAAATGTAATCAGTCC
>NC_051416.1:35484134-35484374 GCF_015228065.2 Penaeus monodon
TTAAATTAAATTTTTGCACCAGCCAGCTGGTAATTAGTCCAACATTCAAATTTTTATATTGCTTCCACAAATCGTTTTCATTTTTACTGCCACGTATATTATGTAATGTTGCAGGCCCCGACTATACATCTTGCATAGGTTAGGTCATGCGGAAGACTACCTTTTACTTTTACTCCCAAAAACGGCCAGTTTCTGAAATGGAATAATAATTTTCTTTAGTATACACATCTTTCTGTTGAC
>NC_051416.1:35485464-35485910 GCF_015228065.2 Penaeus monodon
GAAAGGTATTATGAGCACCCCTTGTACTGCCTCATTTGTATGACACAACACCTAAATATAATTTCTTGTATGCTGTGGTGTTTTCTTCTTATCAGCAGCCTCTTTCATCAGCTTACGATTATCAGACTAAATGTTTAAGGAATGAATGATATCAGAAACAGTTTTAAAAGGAATGGGAAATCTGCCCACCATGGTAGAGTTCCTCCAAGGACCCATGTCGAATTCCTTGTCTGGGAGAGATCATGGGAGGATGAGGCCTTTCCCTCTCCCAGCCCTGCAGGTTCAAGGCTTGTAGGGTGCGCAGTTGGTCGTTTATGCTCTGTCTGATGCTGAGGCGAGGCAGCAGAACAGGGCCATCACTTGGCATCTGTGGGTTTTCGTCACCAACGATCTCAAAAAGTCGTTCCTGAAATGGTCAAATGATGATGTATAGGTATGACTGCATT
>NC_051416.1:35486004-35486754 GCF_015228065.2 Penaeus monodon
CTTACAAGCCCCAGAAACTTTGGTATTTCGGTCAGTAAACAAAAGGGTGCCATCGACTATCATCTTCATATGCACAATCACGTAATGTACTCACATTTCCTTTGTTAACAGTTGTCACAGCTATTTCATTTTGTATGTGTTAAATAATACTATGGCGCTCAGCACATACCTGCCATGGCCTCTGTCGTTCAAAGGCGGCCACATTGGCTGTTGCCGCCCACATGTATGCTTCGTCCTCTCTCTCGAAGGCGTCGTCCCACTTCGGTGTCCAATATCCTTCATTAACTTGACCTCGCAATTGGGGTACGAGGGTGCTCTCTCTGCCAGCCTGCTGTGGCACTATTCTGTTGGGCAAGATTAAGGGCATTGGATTGTAGATGTGAAAATTTTCTATTAAGCATGCTCCTTTAACAAATGCAGATGGTACTTCATGACAGGAAACATATTTGTGAATCTTGCATCAGATTTGCTATAACAAACAATGGCATAAGGGGGATTGAACAACGCTATTATAGCACCAGCGCTTCCAACCACAATGCCAGAAAGTAAAGTTCAATTTCATTCAGATATCCATCACTCCTATCATTTCGTTACTTAGATATACAGAATAATCCTGCATCCTTTTAATGTGCTATACCTTCTACGATACAAGAGAAATGCTGCCAGTAATATTCCGATGACCAGCGCTGTGGCACACATTCCAATCACAACTGGAAGGAAACGGAAAGGTTTAAAAATGCGTCACCAGCC
>NC_051416.1:35489251-35489560 GCF_015228065.2 Penaeus monodon
TATTTTCCTTATATATATATTTTATATCTATTATAATTCTAATTTTATAATATATAATATACATTTTGGGAATATATATAAAATATATTTTCTTTAAAATTTAATATTAAAATTATATAAAATTATATTTTGTCTTATTATTACTTTTATATAGATTTATATTTATATTTTTTTATATATATTATTATATAAAATATAAAATAATATTATTTTAAAATATAAAGATATTTTTTTTAACTATTCCCTAATAAAATTTACCTTTCCTTATTTTTCCCCCTATTTATTTTTTAAATATTATTATTTTAAAAT
>NC_051416.1:35490295-35490731 GCF_015228065.2 Penaeus monodon
ATTTCAAAAATATATTTAAAAAAATATTAATTAAAGTTATATAATATTATATTATATTTTTAATATTAATTTTATTTTTTTTTTAAATAATAATTTATTAATATTTAATTATAAAAATAATTAATTATAAAAAAAATATAATAATTTTAATTGAATTAAAATTTAAATAAATTTAATATTAATTTTTAAAATTATTATCATATAATAAAATATCTTTTAAATTTATATATTTTAAAAATATTATATTAATATATTTTTTCAATATTAAAATTTTTATTAATATTATTAAAAATATATAATATATATATATAAAATTAATTTTTTATATTTATATGTATTCTTATTATTTTAATTATCTCCTTTAAATTTATATATTATTTATATATTTTTTATTTTTTTATCTTTTATTTTAAATTATTATTTAATTATTTAAAAT
>NC_051416.1:35492197-35492619 GCF_015228065.2 Penaeus monodon
TTCAAGTTTTTTTGATACTTTGTACAATTAATGATGCATAATCATAACTAACAATTTGTTTAATTTTCCTGTTGTGGTTTGGTGAGGTGTACAGCCAGATTAGTGTCGTGCCCAGGTTTTTTTTTAACAGGAGAGCTGGAAATACCGCTTTTATATTGCATTTGCACTAAAGATCCCTTTGGGATAATAAACTAAATGCTATACAGAGGCAAATAACACATGAAAGAATCATGAATATTAGCACCATTTCTTTAATACAGCGTTAACCTCTGCCTTTTTCTTTCGTCGGAACAGAATGAGTAACGTACAAAGTGCCACATGCATGAGTAAAGCGTTGATATGGAAAAAGAACCACAGAAAAAAGAAAAAACAAGTCATTAAACTAGACTTACCATTACACGATAAGATTGAGTTTGTATTTT
>NC_051416.1:35495026-35495091 GCF_015228065.2 Penaeus monodon
TTTGTCGTCGGTTTATTCCCTTCGGGGCGTTTCCTGTTGTTCCCAAAGTGAGATCATGTCTCTGT
>NC_051416.1:35495923-35495990 GCF_015228065.2 Penaeus monodon
TGTTTTACACAACCCAAATCTTCTTTTAAACCTGCTTGTCGGTTTCGCTACTTAATTCTGAAATGCA
>NC_051416.1:35496960-35497032 GCF_015228065.2 Penaeus monodon
GTTGGTGAACAGCAATGATAGTTAACGTAAGGGGGGGGCTGGTGATGACCTGGTCATGGAAGTGAATTAAAG
>NC_051416.1:35498035-35498118 GCF_015228065.2 Penaeus monodon
ATTTGTTGTGATTTATATTAAAAACGGTGGTGCGTGTGTTGATTTTGGTGTATTGTGGTGGTGCTACGCATCGCACCAACAAC
>NC_051416.1:35501189-35501260 GCF_015228065.2 Penaeus monodon
TCACCCCACCACATATATAAACCCCCACCATAATCCATACACCAACATTACCACACATACAAAACAATACA
>NC_051416.1:35501327-35501469 GCF_015228065.2 Penaeus monodon
ACCACATACTCAAAACAAAATACACATATACCACACACTATAAAAACAACACCCAAAAATAAACATATATAACAACCATCACAAAAACCCAAAAACAACATATAAACACAATACACACACACGTTTTTATGTAGCTCATGCA
>NC_051416.1:35504612-35504680 GCF_015228065.2 Penaeus monodon
TTTTGGGTGTGGTTTTTTTTGTATGTGTGTGTTGGTATTTTAATATTATATATTATAAACAAAAAAAA
>NC_051416.1:35505339-35505868 GCF_015228065.2 Penaeus monodon
TTTTCGTTTGTGAAGAAAAATTTTGATTTGAGGGGGCAAGTCACTTATATTTCACTAAATAAAAAAAAGAACAGATTTGTTTATCCTTTTCCCTTTTACAGTATACCCAAGGTGTATAATGAATATTTTAAAAATTATGAATTTCCTTTCTTCTTTGCTTTTTGACAGAAAAATCTCCCCCTTTTCGTATATTATACTGATGTCGCTGCCCCCATTTGCTCCTTTCCAATATCTCATCTTTATACTCTTTCCCTTCCCCTTTTTTCAGTATCATCCCATTCAGGTCCCCCGACAATTACTCCCTTTGACAGCGCAAAACAAGACCCATAATCTACCCCCCCCCCCCTCCCTCTTTCCAACTCACCACCCAAATCCTTCCTGCTATTCCTTTTATATTTGATAAAACTAATTCTTTTTGGTTTTAAACGTCTCCTTAAACACTGGCGACTAATATACATGTATGGATAAATTTTGAAATTTTAAATCCATGCATATACAATTTTTTACGGTGTTGGATACGAGTAGCGGT
>NC_051416.1:35506220-35507014 GCF_015228065.2 Penaeus monodon
CACACCATGTATTCATACAATTTTGTTCAATATTTGTCTTAAATGAAAATTGTGATACTTACAGGGGCCCTGATAGGTCTAGCAATTTTTTTATGCTTAAGCAAAATGTTTTTTAATTCTCAAGAACTTGTAAAAATTTGGGTTTTTCTTTTGCCAATCTTTTTACATCATTACGACAAAAAAGTAAATTAGATATTAAACGAACTTAATTTATGAAAATCAACGATCAGTAATTGCTAATTTTAAAATTTAACAGAATAGGAAAAGGCATTAAAAAGACATAAAAATTATGTGAAAATAGAAACTTCAATTTGTACAGTTCTTGAAAATTTAAAAGTTACGGGGGCGTTTAAATTATCACTTTTATAATTTTAGGTTTTGGTAGTTATTTAAGAAACACAAATTAAACACGTTTTCATTTTAAAAACATAAACAAACAGACTAGTTAGCGGGAAGCCCGGCTGGCTTTTTTTTATAAATCATTTTTTTCCCCTTGGGTTTTTTACTACAGAATATTGTGAAATCTAGAGAAAAAAAGTTAGTTTTTGACATTATGCCCAAAAAACAAAAATTCAGGACAAAAGGCTGAGGTGCATATTCAGAAAGAAATACAGGGGGGGGGGGGGGCTATAATTTTCCCAAAATTAAAAATAAGGTTTTATTATGATATTCATTGAGCATTCATTGCTGTGGAAGAAAAATTCATTAGGTTAGGCTTTTTTTTCCAATCCAAAACTTTTTAAAAATTTTAAGATCTATTCAATTGGGAGGGCCCGAGTTTCAAAACCTTTTGT
>NC_051416.1:35507332-35507809 GCF_015228065.2 Penaeus monodon
GTCGAATCATTTAGTATTATATTAAATTTGAGAAATACCAAAAAAACGCATATTTAACTTACATATAAACAATAGGAAACAAATGAAAATAAAAGGGTACCCTTGGTACCGGCCAGCACGAAAAAATTAAAACCGGAAATTTATGAAAAAAAAAACAAATTTGGGAAAACTATAAATCAAACGCGGGAATACTAAAGATAAATTCCCATCTGTCAGGACCACTTAAAGCAACTTTGAGGAACAAAAACCTGGAATCATTTAAAATGACTTTAGGGGAAACAAAAAAAACAATTCTTTCCATGAAAAAGCTTTTCCACTTCCGCAAAGGGACCTGATAAAATCGCCTCAAAGCCCTCCGCGGGGAGTGGAAAGGAAAAAAGCCCTCATTTTCCATTTAACGCTTCGCAAAGTGAAACCGGTGCGGTGAAACCCAAAATGTCGAGGTTAGGGGGGGGTTATTGACAAGCATTAAACTCG
>NC_051416.1:35507872-35508079 GCF_015228065.2 Penaeus monodon
TTTTCTTGTAAATTTATGTAATTTTTGACAAAGGGAAAAGAGTGACTTATACTGCCCTTTTTTTTTTGACATAGTACGGGAGAAAACCGGGAACGGCGACGTCTAATCCATTTAAAGACGCAGTCTAACAATTAACATAAGAAAACGACCCCCACGTTTTTGGAAGGGGGGATTGCCTTTAATACCCTTCGCTCGCCCAAAACAAGT
>NC_051416.1:35513522-35513737 GCF_015228065.2 Penaeus monodon
CAAAACAGGCAGACACGAATCCTTCGGTTTTGCTTGTCAGCACAATTTTTGTAACATGTGGAAATCCTGATATATATTTTTTTGGTTTTTAGATTACTTTTTTTTTTGAAAAACCCCGTACCCTTTGGGCCATTTCTTTCTTTTATAATAATCAAAAAATTCTTGAACCTGGGGGCCCCCTAGAAAAAACACTGATATGAAAATAAAATCGGTTG
>NC_051416.1:35513772-35513888 GCF_015228065.2 Penaeus monodon
CGACTACGAAACCAAAAATCTTCTAAAAAGGAATTAAAGACTAAGAGCTAAAGATAGGCAACTTTAAAGTTGCAAAGTGATAAGGCATAAATAAAATACTAACTTCTAAAACCTTC
>NC_051416.1:35514911-35514983 GCF_015228065.2 Penaeus monodon
GTTGGTGAACAGCAATGATAGTTAACGTAAGGGGGGGGCTGGTGATGACCTGGTCATGGAAGTGAATTAAAG